>NC_133458.1:113998122-114298926 GCF_048565385.1 Saimiri boliviensis
TATGCCCCTTCAAAGGGATCCCAAAGCAGCACTGCATATGACTGATTTCTTAAAGATACTTCTGTGAAATAACTCCGAATAATTTTGGTTCCTGATTGCACGAGGATGAAAAGGTAAGTTTGATGAAGTTGTGATTGGAAAACAAATTTCAGTAACTAAAACTGAGCTGTACTCAGAAATGCCCCTTGGTGCAGCCAACACTTTGCGACTGAGGTGAACCCTGCGTTCCTCACTTGGTCTTGCCCCGATGAAGTTCTCCAAAGATGATCCTACTCCCTATGAAATGGGCTTCTAGAACTCTCACTTTCCCTGCCTACATATACCTGAGTCTTATATTCAAGCCAGAAAACCCAACACAAGGTCACCAAATGAAATAGCCAAGATAGCAAAGGTAATATAGAGAGCATGCCATTGACATTTTACTCATCTTGAGTGACCGGTAATCATAGAGATACATGCATACAGTTTCCACTTACCTTATTCTATGTCAGAGGCTAGAAAAACATTTTCGTTAAAGGAGCAGACAGTAAATATTTTAGCCTTTGCAGGCCATCTGGTCTGTGTCTGAATTACTAGCATAGCTCAAAACCAGCCATAGACAATATGCAAATTAATGGGCATGTTTGTGTTCCAATAAAGTTTTATTTACCAAAACAGGTGGCAGGCCAGATTTGTTCTGCAGGTTGTAGTTTGCCAACCTCTGTTTCATATGACTGAGGCATTTCAAGATCTTCTATCTTTGAAGTGTAAATGAAACGCTTGTAATTCATTTTGCCAATCTACATATTGAAAAAAAGCATTTGATTGATATTTTCTTTTGTTGTTGTTCTTGGTCTTCCACTTAAATGTTCAGTGCTTTATAATTAGGAACTGTTGAAACATGCCTTTAAGGTCTCAAATTGCAGTTAACTTGGGAGCTTGAGATATGAACAGTCTGGGAAATGTTTATTTAACTCAGTCATATTGCCAGAGCTAAGGAGGTATTTCTCAACTGCTCTCACAAATACAGAAGTTAAACACAGCCTTACTGCTACCTCATGTCTGCATGAAGAGACAGCAGAGGTACCTGATTCTTCTAAAACATGTATCAGTTTCTTCACTGCAAACCATTCCCGAGTAGTTTTAAGGCCAAGATTACTTTACATCCACTTTCTGTAGCTGAGCCAAGAGTGTTAAAACTTTCTTGTGCTTTGCTTTCTGCTCCCTTTCCTTTCTTTTCCATCCCTAGTTCCACCCTTTTGCAATTATGCCTCCAACGAGTGTCTAAAAATAGGCATATGCAAAATTAACATCAGGATTAAGAAAAAGATATGAAGAAATAAATGTAGAAGAACTATAGTTTCATGTAAGAAGATCTCAAAGTTTGAAAAATATTTCACTTTATTTCAAGAATGAGTCAAATATTCTTGCTTTTATTCAACAAACAAGCATGGAACATCGAGTATCTGCCTGACACTGTGCCTTGTATTTTACGAGTTGTCTCATTTAGACACTATTAAATTGTGCTGCCTAGTGACCATCTCCAAAACCTAGTAAATTCAAACAAGAAATAGCATTTTCATGATTTTAGGCACTATTGAAAAGCAAAAGTGGGCTTCTATGCAAATATCCTGTTGGTTACTCTGCTTCTGGAACCACAAGAAGATTTTAAAGTAAAATCTATCAACAAGAAATTAAGAATGTAATTTCACTGAGAAATGATTCTAAATAGTATTTTTAAAGTTTTCTTATTTTTAACTTTTCCCAAATATCCACTTAAAGGAAGAGAAAGCTGAAAGGGCACAAAACGCCCTTGGGCGTTCATGTCACAATTCTCCAGGTACCTCTTATCTGGAACCTCAGATGGGATGGCTGTTCAGCCCTCACCACCAGGCCCTCACCCTGCAGCCCACCAACCTGAGCTAGTCACGAAGTGGCAGAAGGCTACTGACAGCAAGAGACCAAGCAGCAATGTGCAGGCACTTTCCAGCCTCTGTCTGGGTTACTTTTGCCCTGTTGCATTGGCCAAAACAAGTCATTGGTCAAGGAGTAGAGAAATAGACTTCACCACTTATAAGAGAAGCAGAGAAGTCACCATGAAAAATGTCATGCATCCAGAGATGTATGAATACATTGGGGTCATAATTGCAACAACCTATCTCAGCCAACTCAATCTATGAGAGTCGAACACATTCTTTCTCTAAGGAAACACACAAGCGCTGGTATGAAATACAATGGGACAAGCTCAAGAAAAATTATCATACTCTTGTCTAGTATGAGTCACTGTCATGGTGCCAGGGAGATGCTGAAGGAAGAAACACAGTGAAGAGGTCACAGCTAATTGTGGAGAGAAACTAAAAGCACCACAAAGAGAAGATGGGAAAATTGCTAAAAAGAGCTTCTGATAGAAGAGAGTCACCTTAAGGCACTACTGGTCTCTAAGAGCAAAGTTAATTTTTTGATCTTCGAATTGAAAGGGAGCAAGGAGAAGAAGAGATTAGAGCCAAAGAGAAGAGAAAAGGAATAAAGAATAACAAAATAGCTCATTGACTATGATGGGAATAGAGGAAGGGAGATATTTAAAGTAAAGGGGTTAAGTAAGAAGGAAAGAAGAAGTGAGTGAGTGAGTGAGTGATGGGGGTGGGGGAGAGTGGGAGAGAGAGAGAGAGCGCGCGCACACCACAGGGATCCTACTTAAAGGTCAAATGCACTAGAGAGAGTTTATAAACATTTCTCAGACTGGTAGTAATGAGAAGGAGGAGCTTTGATTCTGAAACTTATTTTCCTTCATTAGTTAGTTTATCTAGTTGAAATCAAACCCCATAAGCAAATTCCCTGTAGACCGCAGTATAATAAATAGGTTTTTGAGGTCTTTTCTGCAAGCCGCTGAATGAGTATCCTCCAATCCTTGTATTATTTCCTCCTAAAAGAGAATTAGAAAAGGGTGCTCCTGGCGCACAAGCCATAATACGACCAGTGCTGGCAAACAGGAAGGCCGGAGGCTGCACTGCCAGGGTGTGGGTGTTGTAACCCAGGGACCTCACAGAATGGTGCTTCCAATTATACTGGGGTGGAATTATGGCTTTCTACCTTGTATAGCTGTCCCACTGGAAAAACAATGAATGAAAAATAATAAGAAAAAAAAACCTCCCTGCACTTACTGTGGGCCCCAGATTGATACTGTATTTAAGAACTGAACCCCTTATTTGGAAGAACGTCTCTTCTTCCTTTTAGGCTTTGATTGAAATAGAAGAAAAAGTTACCCTTCTCTGGTGCCCCAGTGAAAATCAGCACACCACATAGCCCCGAACACTTGGCAGGAATTTTCAAATGCGCATAGATGTGCATGAACACAAAGTCATTATTCATGAACATAAAAATAAAGTCATGAACATAAAGTCATTATTCCTCAGTGTATTTCCAACAGGCATGTAGGATTCTACAGAACTGAAGAGCCAGGAAAGGAATGAGATGTGCATTGCCTCTGATATAAAGAGTACATGGAGACTGTTTTGTGCGAATTGAGCAACGTAGCCAGGAAATGCTGAACTCACAAGGGCTACAATTTAGTGGCTGTTTTTGTTATAATTAAAACTTTCAGGCTGATTCTGAAACTCTGGATTTTAATTTTTTTGTGGGAACCAGACCTTCCAGTTAGGATTCTAGCACTTCTTGCTCCTAGTTAGTGTTAAGTGCAAGGCCACAAAATAAATAACGATCTTCAGAGTTAGGAGTAGGAGAGGGAGTGGAAGAGGTGCTGTGAGTGTGAACCTCTTTGCAGTCATGATCCATCCAGGAAAGAAGATACTATTTTAATCTTTCACATAGAGAGGATTGAATTCCTGGGATTGGTTACACAAGTGATAGAAAAGCCAAAAGACCAAACAGAGGGAGATGACACAATCAAAGATTATCAATAGCAAGAAGCTTCTCACACCCCAAGTAGTCAAGACCAGCTGCCAGGAACATGCTTTGGGACCTAGAGTTCCAGGAGGCCCTGCAGTGGGAGCTGGAGCCACACAGATGCTGCTGGTGGAGATGCAGCTGGAGTGTTGTGCCCTCTCATGTCTTAGCTAATGCATCTTTCATTTGGGGGCACATTATTCTTCTGTTCGCTTAACTGGCTTTCTTAGAGTCTTCTGAAGATTCCCCTTTCTCTGACCACATCCTCCTAGGGATCCCTCCATGGGCTCCTGGTCACCTCACTCTTCATACTCTTCCTGGGCAATGAGATCCACACATGGGGCTTTGCTTTCTACTCAAAAGTTGATGAATCAGAAATGTCTCCACCCCAAAACTTTCTCCTGAGATTTGGACTCCAATAGTTAAACTACTCCTATATATTTTCACTCAGATTTCCTCAAAACATATCAAACTTAAAAACTACAAGGAAAACAACTTCCCGATCCTTTCCATGCAGCGCTGCCCCCCACATCCAGATCAATGGCATTTTGTGTATCCGGCTGCCTAAGCAGAAACCTGTACGTCAGTGTTGAGACTCTTGTTTTTCTCCCACCACCTAGGGGAGAAAAATACCATTCATCTTCCTCATATCACACTGAGAATTTTCCCAATCTGTCCATCTTGTGGCTGGTAACCTTTGGTTCAGAACATCATTCCGTGCCTAGCTTGTTCCTACAGTTTCCTGATCCATGTGCCTGTTCCAGTCTGGATCCTTTTTGACCAACGCAATCTTTCTCAAAGGTAAGTCCTTTGAATACCTTTCAGTGCTCCTTCACTGCCCTTAAGACGAAGTCTAAAGTCCTTAACATGGTTTACAAAACTGTCATAACATGACCTTACTTAACTCTTCATCCCAATCCTCAACTTTTCTTCATTTCCACTCTTAACTCTCTTTTCTTTCCTTTTTCTTCTCCTCATCCTCCTCTTCCCTTTCTCCCCTCCTTCCCCAAACTCCCAATTCAGGTTATGTGTAAACAACTGTAGTTTTCTTAACATGCCATTTCTCTCATTTTCAAATCTTATCTCAATAACTTCTCTTTTTGGGAGATCTCTTCCACACTATTCACTTCTGCCCAACACAACGCAATGTCCGCCTTCATCAGGCTAAATCCTACACACCCTTCTCTTACCTCTCTTCCTTACCTCTATGACTTTTTTAGACGGCTTTCTTCTTTCCCTGTAGAACTGCGCTTTTTCTTTTGTAGACTTTAACATGATGTACTCTAATATCTTGGTCCTGTTATCCTATCTTTTTTTCAAAAATAGATTCTTGAGGATGTAACTATGCCTTTTTCCCCACTGTACCTTCAAGACAAGGCACAGGGCTTGGCAGAAAGAATATCTATTTACTGAATAAATAAATAAGCTCTTCTGCTTTAAATTTATTAAATATTTACCTATAACAACCAGGACTATTTTTGCTCATGAATTCATAATCTTGAAGTAATTACTACCTTTAAAACGACTATATTTTAAAAGTCATTTCGGTGTTGTAGTAGTACTCCTGTATACCAAGCCTCAGGATGTTTGAAAAAACTGTCCAGTTGTATTCAATATATGAAAAGTGTAATTCATCAAAAAGAAAATCTGACAGATAAAAAAAGACATGAAACTATACCAATGTCTGTTTAATCTAAGGAACGACTCAAAAATTTTTAACATTTGTCTTTATAAAGACATCAAATTGTCTTTATAAAACCTGTCTAAAACTTGTCTTTATAAAACCCCTAAGACCAATGAACGGATAGTATAAACAACGCGTAGCTTCCTGAGAGTGAAGCCTACCCTCTGAAGACATGGAATGAGATGAGTCCCCCATCACTAAGTAATCCAAGTGTGGATCAGATCAAATCATCAGGTAGAGGTGGACTCCTCACCTGATTCTGAGGTTCTTTCTAACCAGTAGTGTGATTCTGATTCTGATGATTTATAAATTTACCTCTAATGCACATACAACTTTAGACCTGGAAAATATCTTAGACGTTAACACAGAATCTCAGGGTAGAAATCTCAAAGAAAGTTATGCATGAATCTTTGCATATGCCTATTTGGTTGAATAGCTAGAATTTCTATTTTAAGAAAAATTTTATTTTTAAAACTGAGATTAAGCTGTTTTCCAGTTAGGATGTTTTTAAATGATTATCTTTGAATGACAAACCTCTAACATATATTTTAAACATAAAGTTTAAAGTAGAGTTCCACAAACACGGTTTTGCCTCTCAGCTATTGACTGAGTATTCAGTAGGCAATAGGCAGTGTGTACATTTAGGTTGTTATCCAGCCATCACAAAACCACAAAATTGCATAGTTCATCTTGTTGGCATTTGGTCCCCTTTTGCTGTCCAAGTCCTACACCTACCTTATCTCTCAGGGCTTTAAAACTTTCTCCATGATTCTCAGATTCTTCCCTTTGTGATGCCTCATCTATAACCACTCCTCCAGTCAGTGTGCCACAAACCTGTGGGTACATGTCAAGCCACCTCAGTTTCTCCAGTAGATCAATCTTTGGAGACAGGTTTTAGACCACGTATGTGTACAGTCACGTTTGGGTACAAGCGTGCACTTCTGAACAGGGCTGCCACATTCAGCATTCCAAGAGAACAATTCTCGACCATCACTTTCTATATTTATAAGACTAGGACTCCAGGAAATAATCCCAAGACCTTTGTGATTCCTGCTCGGCAATCTGTTTCTGGTTTTTAACTCCATAGTATTATAACTATTGGCCTATCCCATGATTTTTTGGTTAGATGAAAGTGTGTAAATACAAAAAAGAAACAGAAAAGACTGGGACAATTTACCAAAGATACATCAGTAAGCAAATTAATTATACAACAAGTAGAAATCCTTGCTTTTAGCCTTAGTACTCCAGAACCTGTGCAACACTTCTCTCTTATCTAAACTACATGTTTAACTGTCATTTCCTCAGGGCTCTGCTAAATGAATCATTATCTTATCTCCAAAAAATTATTTTAATAGATTATTATTGCTCAGCATTATCTATTATCTTCTCCCAGAAAATATTTGGATTTTGAGAGATACCGTCAGTGTCTTAATCAAAATATTGATCAGTATGTTAATTTTAGGCATCATTCTGAACATTTAGAACATTTAAGACATATTAAATCTAAGAGAAAGCCACTTATGCTTAGTGCTGTTCTAATTCGTGGTTCTGGTCATTAGGAAGTTTTTGAACCCATGCTGGGGAAAATGTTACAAGAGTGGTTAGTGAGGGACCTGCTTTAGGTCCAGTGGCTACAGTCCAGCTTCCAGACTTTATACCTCGTGGCATTGTAACCCTGGACATATATATTGGCCCTCTCTGTAAATGGTTATTGCCATGACAAGAAACATCATTAGAATTTGTCGTAAGTCATTTGTTATAGATTGGAAATGCCCCACTGAGAAACCCTTTAAATATGAAATTTTTGTTTACTAAGAAATGCCTGCATTTTTCAACTACTAATTACAATGGGATTTAGAAAAGTCATACTGTTGTTGATGACAAAGGAAGTGACACACGAAATGGGTGTGGATAAATAACAGCAAGGGCTTCCATCTCTCTGAGTTGGCCTAGTGTTGTTATTTGGCAAACTTTCTTTTTTTCCTAGCTGGTTTATTCATCTTCTGTTTACAGAATCTTGAGCCTCTATTTATACTTTAAAGGCAACAGAACTTTACTTAGTTTCTAAGGCAGCACTGCCTTAGGAAGATCATAGAACATATCCTGAGTGTGGCATTTGACCTTTAAAGATGAATCTGTTGTTCAATTCTAGAGGTGGACCTCTGCAGCATGTTATTTTAGAGGGCAATGTAGTCCACTTCACCACAACCCAGAAAATAGCAAGCTATTTGCTCTCCAGCAGTGACCATTTTTTCCTAAACAAATGGACATAATTGTCTATAAAATATGCTATAATTTGGGCCACAGTGGGTCATTTCTTTTAATCTAATCATCTTCTTTCCTTTTTATATCAACAATATTGATTAAAGATATATATATATATATATTTTAAAAACAGCTCCTTCCTCTTTCTACTAAATTACCTATTAAAAACCCAGAAAAGCATAAACACTCATAACAACAGAGAACACTATAACTTACAAACAGCCCTTTGCCGGAATCTGGGGTAAATTTCTACTAATTGCAAGGATGAAATAACTGGTTTGAAGTAAAGAAACCTTGATTAGGCCACATGCCAAGTGGTGAGTGTCAGAGATTAGGTTTCATGAGGCTGTAAGTAAGAAAAGGAAAGGGTCCCAAATAAAGCCATACAGAACATCAAAAAATGGAGAAGCATTTTAAGTTAGAGACTTTTAAGGAAAAATAAAGTTTATGCAGTAGCAACAACAGGTTTGGAATAACAAGAACCTTCACCAGATATTCAGTAAAATTTTTACCATATAAACCTGTTAACCAGTCATTGCTAAGAAATCCAGTTTTTGTTCTGCTTTGTCTGAGAAAAGTTAATGAAATTGATCTGAAAGATTAAGAGTCTCTGAGAGATACCTTCTACTCATTCTGTCAACAGTACAGTTCTTACCACAACTTACTGTTGCAGAAGAAAATACAAAAGTATGCCTGGAAACAGAAATAAATATATTTCTTAGTTAAAAGGTTGCTGGTAAGTGCGAGAAAGAGCCTCCTATTGCTAGTAAGTGCTAGTAAGAACCTAATGGCATTTTCTTAATATATGTAAAAGTTTGAAATATTTTCAATTTTTACTTTAATTAACATTTATGAAATTAACAGGTTAGAATAAAAAATTCTAAGGTTTATCCTTCAAAAATCATGTCCTAAACTTCAAGTTTAAAATTGACTTTGATGATAGCACATGACAAAACTTCTCCAAAATCCCTACTAAATACCTCCAAAGAGGAATTCCACTGAGAGTGCTAGCAGTGTAGGCTGTTTCAGATCAACAATCAGGGAGAATACAAGTCAAAACATGGACAAATACTTTTAAAAATCTACTTGAAAGGATCAGAAATCTGTCAATGTAATAATAATTTCGAGATCATGATTTGAAAGAAGAGGGAAATCAAATAACTGCCAGTTTCAAAACAAAAAGTTGCATGTGAATGGCCAAGAGGCTGAGCAGGTCTTTGACAGATACAGTGAGGCAGAAAGACAAAATTTGGAGTTTAGAATCCATGAAGGAAAGACCCTGGTAAAAATGCCAACTTTTCACTTACTATCTTAAAGGCTACATCTTAGAAGTAATGATAAAATGGAAAGAAGAGTTCCCACAAGGACTGAAACAAAAATTTGAGTCTTCTAAATTTCTAATAGATTAATATAATCTGTCTCTAGTTTAGTTGTTTACCTGAAATAAAAGTAAATCTTATTATTCTTAATGGAACATCATAGAACACCTAAAACTCCATTCTGTTTTTTCCAACACAATGTATATACTCAAACAAAAATAATCAGGCATACAAGAAGGTAATAATTAACCAAAGCGCAGCATAAAAACATAAAATAGAAATAAATCAGTAGGAAATTATGATATTGGATTATCAGATATAAACATTTAAACAACTATGCACATATACCATGTTTGTGAAATGGTAAACTGAATATACTCATTGCCCAGTATTGATGAATAGATTAAAAAACATACCAATCAAAATATCAGTAGGCTTTTTAAATGGAAATTCATAAGCTAATGTAAAATATGTATGAAAATGCAAAGGATCTAGTATAAACAAAATAGTTCTGAAACGGAAAAAATGTTGGAGGACTTATGCATAAACAGAACAGAGTATAGAAATATACCCATACTTTGTGGTCATGCTTATTTGACAATGTGCCAAAGAAACTCAATAGGGAAATAAAATATTTTCATTAAAAGGTTTTCGAAAAATTAGATGTCTACATGGAGAAGATGAACTTCAGCCCCTAACTCACACCATATACAAATCTATTATTTATTTATTTATTTTTCTTTTATTTAAATAGGTTTTTGGGAAATAGGTGGTATTTGGTTAAATGTGAAAGTTCTTTCGTGGTGATTTCTGAAATTTTGGTGTACCCATCACCTGAGCAGTGCACAATGCACCCAATGTGTAGGGTTTAATCCCTCACCACCTTCCCACCCTCTTCCTCAGGTCCCCATAGTTCACTGTATCGTTCTTTGTTTCCTCATAGCTTAGCACCCACTTAAAAGTGAGAACAATGCTTGGTTTTCCATTCCTGAGTTACTTTATTTAGAAGAATGGTCTCCAACTCCATCCAGATTGGCTCTGAATGTCATTATTTTGTTCCTTTTTATGGCTGAATAGCATTCCATTGTATATATGTACCACATTTTCTTTTTTAAAATTTCAATAGACTTTTGGGGAACAGGTGGTATTTGGTTATATGAATAAGTTATTTAGTGGTGATTTCTGAGATTTTTGTGCACCCATCACCTGAGCAGTGTACACTGTACCCAGTGTGTCATCTTTTATCCCTCATCTCCCTCCCACCCTTTCACCTGAGTCCCAAAAGTTCATTGTATCATTCTTACACCCTCCATCCTCATAGCTTAGCTCCCACTTACGAGTGAGAACGTAAGATGTTTGGTTTTCTATTCCTGAGTTCACATAAAATAATGGTCTCCAATTCCATCTAGGTTGCTGCAGATGCCATTATTTTACTTTTTTTTAATGGCTGAGTAGTATTCTATTATATATATATATATATACATATATATGTATATATATATATATATATATATATATATATATATATATATATATCACATTTTCTTTATCCACTTGTTGATTGATCGGCATTTAGGCTGGTTTCATATTTTTGCAGTTGTGGATTATGCTGCTATAAACATGCATGTGCAAGTATCTGTTTTGTATAATGACTTCTTTTTCCCTCGGTAGATACCCAGGAGTGGGATTGCTGGGTCAAATGATATATTTATTAATACCTTTAGTTGTTTAAGGAATTTCCACCCTGTTGTCCCTAGTGGTTGTACTAGTTTGCTTTCCCATTAACAGTGTAAAAGTGTTCCCTTTTCGCCACATCCATACCAACATTTATTATTTTTTGATTATTGTTGTTCTTGCAGGAGTAAGGTGGTATCACATTGTGTTTTTCATTTGCATTTCCTTAATCATTAATGATGTTGAGCGTTTTTTATGTTTGTTAGCCATTTGTATATCTTCTTTTGAGAATTCTCCATTTATGTCCTTAGCTCACTTTTGGATGGAATTGTTTGTTTTATTCTTGCTGATATGTTTGAGTTCCTTGTAGATTCTGAAAAATCATACTTCGTCAGATCTAGAGATTGTGGAGGTTTTCTCCTACTCAGCGGATTGTCTGTTTATTCTGCTGATGATTTCTTTAGTGGTGCAGAAGATTTTTAGTTTAGTTAAGTCTCATCTATTTATCTTTGTTTTTGTTGCGTTTGCTTTTGGGTTCCTGGTCATGAAGTTTTTGCCTAAGCCAATGTCTAGAAGGGTTTTTCCAGTGCTGCCTTCTGGAATTTTTATGGTTTCAGGGCTTATACTTAAGTCTTTTATCCATCTTGAATTGATTTTTGTATAAGTGAGAGATGAGGATCCAGTTTTATTCTTTCCCATGTGGCTTGCCAATGATCCCAGCACCCTTTGTTCAATAGCGTGTCCTTTCCACACTTGATGTTTTAGTTTGCTTTGTCAAAGATCAGTTGGCTGTAAGCATTGGGTTTATTTATGGGTCTGTATTCTGTTACATTAGTCTATGTGCCTATTTTATTCCAGTACCATGTTGTTTTGCTGACTACAGACTTGTAATATAGTTTGAAGTCAGGTAATAAAACCTCTGTATATTTCTGTTTGTTTTTTTGGTGGTGGTGGTGGTGGTGGTGTGTGTGTGTGTTTGTGCACTTTGTCTTGCTTTGGCTATTCAGGCTCTTTCTTTGGTTCCATATAAAGTTTAGGATTGCTTTTCATAGTTCTGTGAAGAATGACAATGATATTTTGATGAAAATTGCATTGGATTTGTGGATTGCTTTAGGCAGTATAGATGTCCTTTATTTCTTTCTCTTGTGTGATTGCTCTCATCTTCTTCTTTGTATTGGGTTACAACATGCTCCTTTAGCTCAGCAAAGTTTATTACTACCCACCTCTTGAAGCCTACTTCTGTCAGTTCAGCCATCTCAGCCTCAGCCCAGTTCTATGCCTTTGCTGGAGAAGTGTTGCAGTCAGTTGGAGGAGAAGAGGCACTCTGGCTTTTTGAGTTTTTAGCATTTTCACATTGATTCTTTCTCATCTTTGTGGCCTTAGCTACCTTCAATTTTTGAGGTTGCTGATCTTTGAATGGGGTATTTGTGAGGTCTTTTTTTTGTTGTTGATGTTATTGTTTTCTGTTTCTTTTATTTTTCTTTTAACAGTCAAGCCACTCGTCTGTTGGGCTGCTGTGGTTTGCTGGGGGTCGGCTGTAGACCCTAGTTGCCTCGTTTTTCCCATACCTGGCAGTATCACCAGTGAAGTCTGTAAAACAACAAAGATGACAGCCTGCTCCTTCCTCTAGAAGCTCCGTCCCATGAGTTACTGACCTGTCGCTTGTCTGAATGTGCCTGGATGCACCTGTAAGAGGGGGCTGGAGACCCCTGACTTAAAAAAAGACCCCAAACTGCTGATTTAAGCAGGTCACTGATCCTGTTTCTCCTGACTGGGTGAGACCTCATCAGGATAAATAGGAGCAGGGACCTGCTTAAATCAGCAGTTTGGCTGCATTTTTTTGGGGCAGAGCAGTTGTGCTGGGTGGGAGGAACTCTTTCTCATCTGGACCCATTTGTATTCTCCAAAGCCAGCAGACTGAAATGGCTGAGTCTACAGAACCACAAAGATGGTGGCCACCCCTCATCTCAGGAGGTCCTTCCCAGGAAGGGATCAGAGCTTTGTCTGTAAAATCCTGGCTGAAGTGGCTGAAGCCCCTTGCAGTGAGTAGAAATGGATTGGGGCTCCACTTAAAGAAGCAGTCTGGCCACAATCTGGAAAGGCAGCTGCATTGTGGGGGACCCTTCTTTGTCCAGATCATTTGTATTCTCCAACATCAACAGGCTGGAACAGCTGAGTCAACTGAACCACAGAAATGGCAGCTGCTCCTGCCTCCAGGAGCTTTGTCCCAGGGAGAGATGAGAGCTCTGCCTGTAGAACCTTGGCTGGAGTGGCTGAAGCCCCCACAGGGCAGTCTCACCCAATGAGGAGGAATGTATCAGGGGCCTGTTTAAAGAAGTGATCTGGCCATAATCTGGCAAAGCAGCTGTGCTGCATTGGAGGAGACCTTTACTTGTCTGGGCCACTTGAACTCTCCAAAATCAGCAGGCTGGAAAGGCTGAGTTGACCAAATCACAGAGATGGCAACCACCCCTCCCACAAGAACTCCATCCCATATCAGGCAGACTCCAGTCTGTTGCCATTGGTTGACAGGAATCCCAAGCCAGTGTGTCTTAACCTGTGACATGTTGTGAACGTGAGGCCTGCAGAACAATGCTGCTTGGCTCTCTGGATTCAGCCCCCTTGCTAGAGATACGTATGAACGTATCTCCCTCCTTGCTGGGGATCCCAGGTCTGGAGTATGTAAAAAATCCTTGGTCTCTGTGTGTGCTTGAGCAGCTTCTCTGCTGAGACTCCACACAGCTCTGTGTTTTGGACCCAAGGCCCTGGTGACGTGGGCTCTTTGGGGGATATCCTGATCCACAGGTTGTAAAGATGCATGAGACAAGTGTGGAGTTGATAGACAGAGCAAAGACATAAAGTGGATTTAAGGACTATGTTCTAAAAAATGATAAGTGTGGACTGGGCATGGTGGCTCACACCTGTAATCCCAGCACTTTGGAAGGCTGCCATGGATGGATCACCTGAGGTCAGGAGTTCAGGACAACCTGGCTAACCTGTATTTTGTAGAGATGAAACCCCATCTCCACAAAATACAAAAATTAGCTAGGCATGGTAGTGGGCACCTGTAATCCCAGCAACTTGGGAGGCTGAGGCAGGAGAATCACTTGAACCCAGGAGGCAGAGGTTGCAGTGAGCTAAGACCATGCCACTGCACTGCAGAAGAAAAAAAAGATAGGTGTGGTTATTAGCATATGAAACTGACCACAAGCAATCAAGTCAGAATCTTTCTAAATTTTTGAGGTAACTGGATTGTCAAATATATCACAAGACTAGATTAGAAATGCCTTTTACTGTTTGAGTTTTGAATTAACCCTTATCCCTGTCTCCTCCCTCCCCCAATCACCAATAAATAGGAGGCAGCTTCAATGTTTACACATCTTCTAACAAGGGCATGCTTCACAATCCCCACCTACATATGGGGGGGAAAAATCCCTGAAAAGGCAGAAGTCTCTCTGAAAGTAGAGGAAGGGCCCATGGACAACAATCAATAAAGTGGTTCCTCCCAGGAAGCAGATTTTGGGTTTCATCAAGGAATCCCCACACTCTAGCCAGCCTTTACTCTATCTGACAGAGAAATTCTGGAATTGCTATGGGCCACTGACTACCATGGATTTATCATCCTTTACTTTGAATATTGAAATATCAAACAACTCCAATTATTTTTGTTAAAAATTTTTTTTTCTTTTCTCTTTTGTGTGTCTCAGCAGGGGACCTCTGCCCCCTGTAATCACTTCAAGATCAGGTTTAGGAACACTCCACTGTCATATGATACTCCACATCAATGCATATCTTTGGTGTTTTCCATGAAAGGGAAACAAAACATTGAGCATCTCTCATGGCCTTTTAAGTGTGACAGTCATTTTGGCTTAAGTGGTCATGTCTCAATCTAAGGAGACAATGATCAAAAGGAAAGGAGAAGCAAAAATCCTTGTGAGCACTAGAAAGATATAGCATAGTTGTCTGATTTTAAAATTTTTGTTTTCAAATTCAACTTTTGTGGAAATTCTCTTTCTGCACCCTCCTCTCTGTCTTTCATCTTCTGTTCTATTAACCACTCTGTATGCAAAACATTTTTTTCCTGAAACTCTTCCCCTGAAGCACTAAGATAAGACCCAATATTACGTTTGCAGTTATAATGGAAATTATTTCATAGAAATATTGCAGACAGTAGCACTGAGTCAGTAGTTGCCTTGACCTATGTTTGGAGTTCACCATTAATTCTGTGTGATAGAGTCTGACTCTATTACTTTTTGTTCAGCTACTGATAGCTTGTAAGCCCCATCTCCTCCTCCTTCCCCTTTCTCCCCCTGAGCAATTTAATGAGAAAGCCTGAGTGCTCCCTCCTTTGATGCTGGAAGGAGGTTGAACCATGCAAACCCCTGCCCACAAACTGGAACACTTGTCCTGGCCCCATAATCTGCCCATCATAAAAGTCCAAAGCCTGTCTCCTTTCTCTGCTCTCTCAAATCATGAAAGGTCTTGGAAAATTTGTACAAATTTTCCAGTTTAGCCTGCAGGTCATGAGAAGTCATTGTAGGATTTTAAGCAAGTGCATGGCTTGATCTGAATGACAGGTTAGGAAATTTCTTTTCTGACTGTACAACAGCCATAGGATTGAATTTGGAAGAACTGGAAGCAAGGACTGCCATTTGGGGCATGTGACTGTCATCTAGGTAAGAGGTGAGTATTGACACCACTGGGGAGCAGGCAGTGGAAATAGGGGAGGGTGGAAGAATAATTCAAAAGCCATTTAGGAAGAAGCTGTAACAGAACTTGCAAACTGATTGTACAGAGAAAGAGGGATTGGGAAAGAAGGAGAAATCAAACAGTGATGAACAAGTTGTAGATATTAAATAATTGGGTAAATTATGATGCCATTCATTGGGAAATAAAATGTAGAAAAAGCTCGCCCCATTGACAAATTTATAAGGGTGGTGAGAGACAAAAATTATCATTTTACTTTAATGATGCCACAAATTGTATACATCCCACAGACTGGTTACAGACAGAAAGAAGAGGGAAGAGTAAAGATAGCACACAGCAAAAGACGGAGATGCATCCAACCAAGTTCGTGCTTCATAAATTCTTTTCGGTGGCCAGCATGGTGGCTCACACTCCGTATCCCAGAGCTTTGGGAGGCCAAGGCAGAAGGATTGCTTGAGGCCAGGAGTTCAAGGCCAGCCTGGGCAACATATCGAGACTCTGTCTCTATACAAAATTTTTAGAAAATAGCCAGGTGCAGTGGCTCACACTTGTAATCCCACAACTTTGGGAGGTTGAGGTGGGAGGATCACTTGAGCCCAGGAATCTGAGGCTGTAGTGAGCCACGACTGAGCCACTACACTCCAGCCTAAGCAAAAGAGAAAGAACCTGTCTCTCAATAAATAAATAAATAAATGAATAAATGTTATCAGAAGTTCCATCAAATGAATTTCACTTACATCTCATTGGCCAGAACTGGTTATCATCCCTTTCCTGAAAAGAAATCTTATAAAGTATTTTGAAAATATTGTCACCTTGACCAAAACTGAGGTCTTAATAGTTAGGAATATTGGGTAGACACTTAGCAACCTCTGCCAGAAATTGTCTTTGAAATGTCCAAAAATAGGAGACTAATACTTTGGGTATATAACTAGATATAGCTATATCTCTCCGGATCTGGACTGGAAGTAAAGATTTGGGAAGTCTTAATATTTAGATGGCAACTTAACCCATTGGCATGGATGCAATAAGAGCTGCTAATGGACTAAAATAAACCTGGTAAGAGCAGAGAGGACATTCATAGAGATAGTAGTTTAGTAGAGACAGGAGTCCAGAATAATTCTCATATGTTCTAGGTCAGCTGGGTGCATCCAGTGCCATCATGATGATAAGTGGGAACTGAGTAGGAACAGGCTTGTGGGGAAAATGACCAGAAAGATTTGAAAAAGTTGAGTTTGAACCATTTGTGGAAAAACTCAGGTGTGATTTCTTGGAGGGAATTCAAAATAAACATCTGTATGTCAAAAGGAAATTTGGGAAAGGAGATAGTGAAATAGACATCCATGGGTACATGTGAGATTCTTCAAAGACAGTGGATAAATGAGTAAACAAAAGGCCCAGGATAGAGCCTTGAACTATATTAAAAATGTAAGAGGAAATTCTATCGGCCTGTACATTTTGTTAATAGTTCCATGTTTAGACTCATTTTCCCTAAACAAATTGTAATCCCTTTGAGGAATAAACAAAAGAAAACAAAATATCCACCACCAAAAGACCAGTTTTGTCTCAGGGCACCTAATAGTTTATTTGACACCTAATAGATGCTAAAACGTTCAGGTCAGAAGACAGAATACATACACAGAAATTACTTATGAGTTCATTCAGAACAGAAATTTTAAAAAACATAATAAATGGAAATAAAATGCATAATTAGACTCAAATATTATAAAAATTGGGATTCTCCAAATCTACAAGTTACCAAATAACTACTATTTACATTACTCATTTTTTATTTAGCTGAGAAACAATGTGGATGAGAAATGGACTTTGATTTTAATCAAGTTATTGAAACTCTTAACTTTCACAAAACTTCTGTTTTAACAAATTATTGTGTGGTCCTGCTTCTAAAATAGCTTGTTATGTTTTTAAAAATTATACTGTCATGTAGGAATCACTGATCATTTTAACTGGCTATCCTCTATCCTCAGTCTGTTGCACCTTGAGTTTCAATATTCCGGGTCCTTCCTGTTTATATATGTTGTCCTCTACCCAGGAAATGCCTCCTGGCTCTCGTGGGTCCTCCGGACAGAGGCATCCTAAAATTCCCCAGATTCCTCTGCTGATTCAGCCACCACCTGGGCTTCATTTCTTTCAAACACACCACCAGATCTAGAAAAGATTTGTCAGCACTATTCGCGGAGGTTAAGGGTTATTTTCTTAGATAAGAGGTCAAGCGAAGAAAGTAAAACATATTTGCTCCTTTTGAAACTTAGGACAAAAGGGTCAGAGAAAATGCTTTTGCAGCTCCGTTTAGCCATTCTATTTTGTTATGAGAAAGTTGTTTTAAGCCTGCCTCTGCTCCATCCAAATCCCTGTTTAGATATCAGAGTCATAGCTCCCTGATCCGGCTACCCGAAGCCTGCATTAGCTTCGCCCTCCGCTAGTGCCTTGTGGTTGGGAAATGAATCACTCAGACCCATGCCATTCTGACAGAGAGCTTAAAGGCAGCTCAGCCAGGCAGAGTCGAAGGGAGCGTGCGAGGGCGCCCCGGGTCCGCCACGCTACACTCAGGCCTGTGCAGTTGAGCTGCTTAATTGGGTTCTTGCTCCTCACAAGCCTCCAAATAGCTATTCGAGTCCGGGAGTTGGTGGTGGATTTTTTTTTTTTTTTTCATCTGGCTAATAAGATTTTCCAAGTCACCAAAGCCAGAGGGGTTTGGGAAAGAAAGCCTTCTTTGTTAAACAAAGCAAGTTCTATGGGACTTTCTGCGTTTGAATTTAGGGAAACCGGCCCAATTAAGTTGTGAAATGATTGTGAATATTGAGGCATCTTAGTGGAAAAGGCAGCCTCTGACCCTGATGAGCATGGGCTAGGAATATTGGTCTTAGTGCAAATCCCTCCTTCAAAAGAGACGGAGGCTGAGACTTTGTTCCAAAGAATTTAGAGAAACATCAGAGTCAAAGGCAGCAATAGACTAAGAGTCTACGAATTTAAATGTTTGTGTTTCCAGCCATCATGCTACAGATTCATTTTTTACATAAACTCAGGCAGTAGCCAGCATTGACAGATGAGGAGAAGTCAGTGAAATTTATTTTAAGGCTGAGTGAAATACTCCATTAGGTATTAGTTAAAGCTTCTAAGCCAAGGTAGAGGTCTAGAATAATATATTTTATGCAAATTTACAGGAAGCTTTATTTCCTTCCAATATATCCATATTTAACACTATAATATAGCCTATTAGCAATCGATAGCAAACAATAGGAAATGTCCTTCATTCCAAGTGTTACAGCAAAGTCAAGCCAGCAAGGGAGGGATAATCCTAAATGATTAGTTGTGTAACCCAAAAATACTTCCAATAGGCTTTGAGATTTGAGTTTGAGCATTTCTTGAGCATCAAGGAATCTGTAGGGAGAAGCTGAAGGGAGGGGAAGATGTGCCTGTCTAAAGGGGGCAGCAGCTTTTTTTCTCCAGTAAAAGGCTGCCAGGCGGCAAAGATGCTCAACAATGCCAGTTATCCTGATTTTTCAAAAGAAGCTGGAAATCCAGATTTATGTGTGAAGTCTTCTGATATAAGAACACGGTGGCATGTAATTTAAAAAATGTAAACAACCTGTGTTTGGCACGGCTAAAATTGTGTCTTAGCATACAAAGATCTCAGATAGCATGAAAAGACATCTCTTACTGAAATAACAGGAATATAAGATTGGTACAGTCGGCCGGGCATGGTGGTTCACGCCTGTAATCCCAGCACTTTGGGAGGCCAAGGCGGGTGGATCATGAGGTCAAGAGATTGAGACCATCCTGGCCAACATGGTAAAACCCCGTCTCTACTAAAAATACAAAAAGTAGCCGGGTGTTTGGCACACGCCGGTAGTCCCAGCTACTTGGGAAGCTGAAGTGGAAGAATCGCTTGAACCTGGGAGGCGGGGGTTGCGGTGAGCCGAGTCTGCGCCACCGTGCTCCAGCCTGGCAACAGAGCAAGACTTCGTCTCAAAAAAAAAAAAAAAAAAAAAAAAAAAAAAAAAAAAAAAGATTGGTACAGTCTACACCTGTGTATTTCTAGGGCGGTAGTTCTCAAGGTGTAGCTGCAGAACTGGCAGCATCACGACCTCACCTAGGAACTGGTTAAAATGCACATCCCTGGGCCTCACCCCAGACCTACAGAATTAGGAAATCTACAGGTGCAGCCCAGGGACCTGTGTTTTAGCAAGCCCTCCAGCGATTCTGATGCAGCTAAAGTTGAAAACCTTTGTTTTAGGATATTGTCTGTTGAGTCCCAAGACTTTTGTATTTTATTTTCCAAATGTTTTTAAGGAGAACATAAATTTTTTTCACATTTCATTTGAAATATTAGAAGATACGATGCAAACCAGAGCTTCCATAGGGGAAGTGGAGGTGGGGAGTTTCCAGTCCCAGCCCATGACGCTTCCTCTTGTCTCCTCCCCACTGAAGTTCCCACACCACCCCTGACCCAAGTAGCTTGGTAGAGTAGTCGGCCAACCATTTGTCAAATATGCTTCATCTTTCTTTCTCTAAAAAAGGATTGAAACATTAAAATGAAATAACTCCTTATCTAAGAGGAGACATTTGCTGAGAGGGAGATCTTATGATTAGTCAATTTAGCAAAACATTAGTCAGAGATTTGAAGCATAATATGAAGAGCACCCAATAGAAGTATAATTTTAAAACTCATCAATAAATGAACACTGACCTCTCTTAACAGCAAAGCACTGAAAATTCTAATACAAACAAAAAGACGTGATACTGGGGAAG
This sequence comes from Saimiri boliviensis, assembly GCF_048565385.1. Lineage (NCBI taxonomy): Eukaryota > Metazoa > Chordata > Mammalia > Primates > Cebidae > Saimiri > Saimiri boliviensis. Next base: position 114,018,424 of record NC_133458.1, read on the forward strand.
ACAAATGAAGGAGCCAGAAGGACTTAAATGCTCATCCTGACTTTTTTTTAGGGCTTATTTGTTAGAATCATAGAGTGACATCATGGTAAAGTCTTCTCAATCCACAGCCTAAGATGAGCTGACTTTACCGCTCTTCATATGTTCCTCACTTGGGGAAATCCAAAGTTTGAGTTAAAGTTTTATTGGATACCAGGCTTTGGGGGGAAGCATATGTAAGCAAAAGATAATTAATTGCTTCAAGACGTGTTTTTACCACCTATTCCATTTACAACCTGAAAGGTATGCCATCTTTTGATTATGCCAGTTCTTAATGTTTTTGGAATAAATGAATCAATATTCAACTCTTAGTTGGATAATCCTTTCATGAGCTTATTGGTACTGTTGTCTTCAAGAATACTTTCATAGCAGATGAGGAAGGGTTGGCTAGAGCCACCCCCATTTTGATCTGGCTTTCTTTATCCATTAACTCTTGTTCTAATTCACAATGTATAATTGAAGTGAACTGCATCTCAAATTTAAAAAAGGAGAAACTCAGGGAAGGGGCACAGGAGGGAGAGACAGCAACAATTCTCCATCTGAGATCATGTATCTTTCATCACAGATACCAGCTCCAATGTATCTGCCTGGAACCATGCATAGAAAGTCAGTCTTAGGCAGAGCACATCAGAATCATTGAAGATGCTGATTGAATAAATATAGATTGAAGCCTGAGAAACTTCACTTCTTAAAAATCTCCACAAGTGATTCTAATGTTCAGCCTGAGGTAAGAATCATGGCTATAAACACATGTCCAGATTCCAGGAAGGAGTGCTGAAATCTGAAATCTATTAGTGATGCCTGCCTGGGGTGTCAGAAAGCTAAGTAAAGGTATGGGCCTCCCATATTTTCTGACCTGGCTTTATAGTCTACTCATTTTCCTACAAGACACAATCATTTAAGCCTTTATTATTACTAATCTATTAGAAAGAATCTTAGGGGAGAGAAAGAAATCATGCAAAAGAAAAGGATACTAACAGGCAAGAAAGAGCCACAAAACCCAAGGCTCTCTAATCTTTGTATTTCTTAAGAACTTACACTTTTATACAAAGTAAAGCCACTGAATCATGAAAAGTTATCTCATTATCCAAAATTTTCTATTCTAAAGTAAAGAATCAATCAAAATAGGTTAGACCTAAAGGGAACTCACAGTGTCAAAATCAAGATGACCCCAAATCAAAGAGAAGCCTAACAAAGAAAAATTTGGTATTAATAAGTTTTCATAGACAAACTCATATATACATCTCTCATTTCCTTAATATTTATATCATATAAGAATCAGAAAGATGCTATTATACCTTGTAGCCCAAAACAATCAAGTCTGAAGGGATATCAGGGTCATCCAGGTTAACATGCTGAACTTACAAATAAGGAAATTGAGGCCCAGTTGGGGTGAATGACTGTTTTGATGCACTTCCAAATTTTTCCTCAGTAATTTTCACTTTACCTACTCCTCATATCTAAGCTCTTTACTTTCTCTGTACCCATCAGTTCCCTCTTGTATTCGTTTCTTTCACTATCCAATTTACGTTCCATCTCCTCCACTTCAATTTTTCTCTTGCCAATATCCTCAGCTTCTACTCACCACTGAACTTCCCTGAACTCTCTTCAAAGCCGCAACCCAAGATCTTTTTAACTGTCCACACTCTTCTAGCTGGGTTGTCCTGTCTGGCCAGGTAAAATAATGTAGAAAGGCAATATAAATTCATTTACTCCTCACCTCACTACCCTCTGGCTTCTGCCTGACTACTCCAAGAAAATTATTTTCACTGGCCATCAATGACAGTCTTTCTGCTAAACTGAGGGCCGCTTTTAGGATTTATTTCTTTGGCTCTCTTAATTGCATCTGCCCTTAGTGATCTCATCTTTCTTACTGAAATACTTTTTCCCACTGCTTCTGTGTTTTTTCTCTACTTCTTTGACCATTCCTCAGACTCTTTTATGGGAGTTTCTTTCTCCTCCTGGTCCCTAAATGATGTACTTCAGTGTTCTAACCTTAGACCTTCTTCCTCTCATTTCTACAGTCATCCATTCTCATGGATTATGTACCATCCATGTCAGTGGCTCTCACCTGGGGGTGATTTTGTCTCATGGGGACATTTGACAATGTCTGGAGACATGTTTCATTGTCATGACTTGGACATGCTAACAGATCTGGTGGGCAGAGGCCAGGGATGCTGCTGCACATCCCATAGTGCCCCACAGCAAAGCTGGATCTGGCTATAAATGTTACTAGTGCCCCAGGTGAGAAACACTCCTCTGTAAGACAATGAATCTCAAAATTGTTTCTCTCCAGGAGTTCCTGAGAGTCAGAGCCACATTTCTTACTGTCCACTGGATCCTTCCACTTGATGTTCCTCTGGCACGACAAATTCAAAATATGTCATCTTCCTCTAAAAACCTTGCCACCTCTGGCGTTCGTTGTTAATATTAATAGAACCACTCTTCATTCCCTTACTCATGCCAGAGCTCACAGCTCAATCCTTGATTCATTATTCCCCTCACCATTGAAATATTATCTTCAATAAAATCCTGATGATCTACCTCTTGAATATCTCTGAAATCCATCCACCACTCCTCTTTGCTGGACTTCTGCTTCTTCAGTCTTAACATTCTTCCCCTATCGTCTGTCCTGTAACATGTTGCAAACCTCTATTTTAGTTGTACGGAATACTGTAAGCTGGTGTGTGGCGTGCTGCTATTGGCCACAGAACCCTGCATATTCTGCTTTCTTTGTCTGCAACAGTTTGCATGTGCCTGACGTCTCTTTCTCCATGAGTGTGTATATGTGCAAGCTCTCACACACACACCTCACTTTATCTGATGAATTCATTCAGGTTGGATGTCATTTCCTCAAGGAAGCTTGCTGTAAGACTTAGAGCCTGGGTGTCCCTCTTCTGCTGTCCCATGGCACCTCATTCTTCCTAACATAGTACAACAACACTGTTTGGATAACTTGCCAACTAGATTGGAATTTCTATTTTCTCTTTATATTACTGATACTTATTACATTTCCTGCACATTGTGGGCACTGGATAAATGTCCAGTAAGTGAATGAGTAAGTGAACAGTCCACTGTTCGTTTATTTAGTTAGTAACAAATTTAGGTTCTCATGAATGTTCTTTCTCAAACAACTGTTAATAAAAATGTGGCCACCTTGAAAATGTTTTTTTGGTTACAAGAAATTTAAGACAAAAGAAATTAGAAATTATATCACACTTTATATATTTGGTTATTTATAGGTAATATGTAAATATTTTGGGAAGAATTGAGCTTCCACATAAAATTGGATAAATACAATTGATACTCACTTTTGATATAGACCATATATATACTTGATATAGAATGTGTTTGGTGTAGAACATATGCATACTCTCTGAACTCACTACAAAGTATTGGACAATAGAACAGAAAAGTTAACAACATACTTTTGTGTGATCTTTTAGCTCAAGTAAGGTGCAGAAACTATTTGCTGGCACCTGCATTTAATCCTCGTTTCTTAAATGTTCAACACTGCTTACACTTAGCTTTCCAAACAGGATCATTCTAAAGCCACCCCCCGAGCTTTCTTTGCAACTGTGCTTAAGGGTAATATTTGCAGATAAGTGCTAAGTTGAAATAGTGTCTATAGATGGAAAAAAATCTCAAGAAAGATAGAAATGAAGACCAAGGTGAATCCTCAACACTGCCTCCATAGCTTTTGGACCTTAGATACTATACCATTCTTGCCACACAAAAGTCGAGATTACCAATGAGTTTCAGCCTTCTACTGTATTAAGTTACACTGTGTAAAAAAAAATCTACCACCAGGATGTAAACAGAGGGGTGCAGGAAATGACATTCCGCAAGGTTTGAGCAACTCTATGGAATGACTTAATTTTTCATCCCGGGAATATGTGAACTTAGACTTTAGTCATTATTTGAACCTTTGTAAAATGAAAATCCCTTCATCATGGTGTAACATACAGAGAAAATGAACTTCTACCTGGAACATAAAAGAAAGTAAAACACTCTTTGCTGATGTTCTTTCATAATCTCTATACAGTAACTATAGAAATAAATGACTTAGGCTTAATACATTTTCAAATCTGTAGAAGGCTTGGTGGACCTTCTGTTTCCTGGCCTTCTGTCAAACTGTAACTTATCTGCAACACCATTAGAAAGTCATATTAAAATGGAAGCTGTACAACTCACTTGGCTGATACCATCATGCCCTTTCCTTCATTGGAAAATGGCCCAAAATGTTTCATCTCTGCAGTCTTCCAAGGTGAGGAAAAAATTCCATGAAGAGGAGTAGTCTTCATTAATAAATTCCTCATATGGTATTCTTCTGGGTTGTCTGTGAGCCATTTCAAAATGGAAATAAAATTATTTATTCAAATGATTTGACTGACCCAGACTGAAGGCCAGCCTCTATAAACTTTGGGTACATCATAACTGAATAGAATAATTTCAAAGTTTAGTAGGGAAAGCAGACATATAAAAATAAGTATAGAAAAGTATAATAAACACGGTATTCGAAGTTAACAATTACTGGGGCCTTGTCACTTACCAAATACTATTCCAAATGCATGATATGGACAAACCCATTTAATCCCTATAATGGCCCTGTGAGGTATTTGGGCTCACCCCAGAACTGCATGTGCTTGTACCACTCTGTTAGTATAGAGTGATTTATAGGATTGCTGGTTCACAATCACCCTTTTCAGAAGAGAAATGTACAGTTTATTTATCTAATGGCTTATGTAGTGAAAATGGGGAGTGGTCCCATATCCTTGGATATTTGATATTTTTTCATTTTGAACGATCCTAAATATGTATTTTTTGCCTCTTTTTCTCTTTACTGCACGGTTTTCAAAGTTTCCATTTTAGCCTTTTCTCTTCTTATGTATCTTCTATCTAGCCTTTGCAAGACTGTATCCTTCAGTCTTTTAAGCTCTCCCTGTAGTCTGTACTCATCCATCAGGATTCTTTTTCAATCTGAACAACTTGGGGTGCACTTTCTCCTCTGTCAGTGATTCTATATCAACCTTGGGCTTTCCACTGTCTCCTCTCTCACTTCTTCTGGACTGCCGTTGATCTCCGGTAAGAATCATGGTGGAAATATTACAGCTAGGCATTTATCCTCTAATTAATCTGTAGATTTAATGAAGTAAGAGTCAAAACCTCAGCACGCTTTTCTTTAAAGTTGAAAATGCGAAGTAACTAGAACTTCCAAAATAAGCCTGATAAATAATTTGAAAATTAGAGGATTCATTTTACCTGATTTCTGCTTTGAAAACCTAATGTAAACCTAATGAAAACCTAAAGTCAATGATTTTGAGGAAAGCAATTGTATCTTTTGAAGTATACAAAATGTAGTAAACATTTAAAATTTTGATAAATTGGACTCATGAAAATTAAAATTTCTGCTCAGCAAAATACAGAATTTAGAAGAACACAGGCCAGCAGTGATGCTTCACACCTGTAATTTCAACATTTTGAGAGGCCAAGGCAGGGGGATCTCTTGGAGCCAGGAATTCAAGAGCAGCCTGGGCAACATAGCAAGACACCATCTCTAAAAAAAAAAAAATTAAATTAGCCAGGCTTGGTGGCTCATGCCTACTAGTAGCTAAGTAGTCCTAGCTATTTGAGAGGCTGAGATATGAGTATCTCTTGAGCCAGGGATGTCAAAGCTACAGTGAGCCATAATTGTGCCACTGCAGTCCAGCCTGGGTGACAGCAAGACACCGTATGTATGTGGATCTGATACAAAGCAGTATGCCGTAAAACATAGACCAACACACAGGTCCCACACTGACCAATGAGTGACACACATGGGACAAATGTGAACTTAAGGCTTTAAAAGCTGAGTAGATGTTAAAACCATGATCCACAGGAGACTGGTAATAACTTGCAGTCTAAACCAAATAAGGTTGATTGCCTGTAAAAACAAAAGTAACATTCTCTAGAGGATTTGAATAAAGTTCAGGGCATCATAATGTAATATTCAAAGCAGGCAAGACACAATTAAAAATTATCCGTCTTAAAAACAATCAGGAAAATCTCACCCAAATGGCAAAAGATAATCAACAGACCCTGAAGTAGAGAGGATACAGGTGTTGGTATTATTTGACAAATACTTTAAGTAGCTATTATAAAAAATGGTCAAGAAGTAATGAAATGAATGGAAATATTTTTAAAGCTTCAGCAAAGAAATACTGGATATAAAGAAGAACCAAAGGAAATATTGGAACTTAAAAATAAAATAATCAAAATTTAAAACTCTGTGTAGACTTAGGTTCAATAGTGTAATGGAGATGATGGAATAAAGAATTAGTGAACCTCAAGGAAAAATGATATATTACTTATAAGATAACAACATTTGAAAAACTGTACTTTCTCATAAGAAACCATTTATTCCATAGGGATGGAAATATTTTTGAAGTATTTAAAGAACAGAATTATTGACCTAGAATTCTATATCCACCAAAAATGTTTTTCAGAAACGAAAGTGAAATGAAGACATTCTAAGACAGTCTCAGCAAAGAAAAACTATAAAAATTAATTTTCAGCAAATTTATTCTAAAAGTATTACTAAATGAATTTATTTAGACAGAGAAGAAATTACACCAGAACATCAGTAATGAAGGAAGAGGAACAGAAATAATAAGTACCTAGGTAAATATGACTGACTATACTTTTCTTCTAAGATTCGTTAAAATATATTTGAACTATAAGAGTAAAAAGTATGACATTATCTGATAAAGTTTTTGATATATGTAAATATAATATATCAGACAACTAAAACATAAAATGGGGAGGGTATGTGTATCTATATGTTTTTCAGAATTTCTACATTATATTTGACATGGTAAAAATTGATTCTAAGTAGACTTGAAAAAGTTAAATATGTATATTGTAATCCCTATAACAAATACTAAACATTATACAAAAAATAGAGTAAAATATACATTTAAAAAATGGAATACTAAAATACTTTAGTGGAGTACTTAAAATTATTCAAAGGAAGATAGAAAAAGAAAACAATAAAACAAAAAAGAGAGGGAAAAAAACAAAAAAATATTAAGACTGTAGGCATTAATTGAATCATTAATAATTACATTAAATATAAATGATCAAACACACCATTTTAAAGACAGAGATTGTCAGAATGACTATATTCTGTCTACAAGAAACTCACTTGAAATTCAGCAAACTAGGCATGTTAAAAAACAAAGGATGGGTGTAAGTGTGCTATGCACACTCTAATCGAAAACTGAAGTGCAATATTAATATGAGACAAATTAAACTTCAAAGCAAAGAAAATTCCCAGAAATAAAGAAAGACATTACATATTTGTAAAAGGTTCAATTTACCAAGAAGTCATAAAAATCCTAAATGTATTTGTACTAAAAAGAGAGCTTTTAAAAATTAAAGAAAAAGCTAAAATAAATGAAAAAAACCCGTGGTTATTGTTGGAAACTTCGAAACTCCTCTTTCACTAATTGATGGAATTGGAAGGCAGAAGATCAGCAAGGATATAGAAGACAAGAAAAATGCTACTAACAAACTGGTTTTGTTTGATGTTTATAGAACTTTCCAGCCAACAACAGCAGGTTATACATTCTTTTTCAGTGCACATGTAACATTTATCAAGGTACATGACATAGTGGATCTTAGAACAAACCTTAACAAATCTTCAAAAACTTTAATCATATAAAATATGTTATCTGGCTTTAAAATATTTGAATCAGATATCAATAACAGAACAGTAAAAGGAAAATTTTCAGATATATAGAAATAAAACAACACTTCTAAACAAGCAATTGGTCAAAGAGAAGATCTTAAAGGAAATTTGAAAATATTTTTTGAAGTGGACAAAATAAAATACTACATATCAAATTCTGTGGGATGCAACTAACCAATGCTTAGAAGAAAATCTACAGCATTAAATACTTATATTATATAACCCAAATAGTAGCTATATCACTATATGAAGTGCTTCTGTAAAGCACTATAGTCCTTTAATGAAAAAAGTGAAAGGAATTACCACTTACTAATAACTTATCTTGATTCAGACACTGTATTAAGAATTTACTCACGCTTTCTTATTTCACTATTACAATAAACTGGAAGGTAAATATTCTCATTATATTCAGTCTACAAATGAGGAAACTGTAACAGAAAGGCTGATTTCCTCAAAGTCACACAAATCCATTGTCAAGGCTGATTTAGATGCTCTGTAAAGTAGTGGCTAAATCATTAAAACACTAAACAGAAAAGCAATGCATGAATGGAGGGTTGGAGGGACACACTGATAGATGAAGGAATACATGGAAATATACGGATAAATTTTGTTTTATATGTTACAGCCATGACTCACATGTACTGTATGTAAATAAAACCCATGGAAGAAAACACAGTCCTTCCACTATAAAGGTATTTCCAAAATTTAGTACATCATGACCATTATCTAGAATGCTTGTTAGAGCTACAGATGCTTTGCTTCCCTCTTAGGAGAGCCCAGTTACATGGATCTATGAAGGAAAACAGCAATCTGTGTTTTTATTAAGCTCCTCAGGTGAGTACCCCAAGACAAATGGTGGAGATGCTGTAATATCGCAAATTCCTAATAAAGACGTAGATGATGTAAGGAACTGCCTCAGTCTTCTGAGGGATCATTTCAGATCACATCAACATAGAAGAATGCACCAAACCCCATACAGCAGGAATTTTATTATATAATTAACATAGCAGTACCTTACATAAATGGAGATAGGTTCAGTGATCAGGGAATGAACCGTGCTAGTCTGTGAATATGTGAATCACTGCCAAGGTCATGAATCAGCTACAGGAAGGGAGAGGTCAGGATAAGGTCATCTGTTTGGGCATCTCAGGGCCTGTGTGTCTGAGTCTGGGAGAAGGTCTTCGGGATACCTTTCATCATTTTATTCAAAAAATATTTTTGGAAATGTAATAACTTAAATTTTCCTGAAGCATGCATTTGAATGTTTTTAGTGGGTACACAGAGTGAGCATTAAAGGAACCCAGTGAACCATCAAGAATTTGCCTTTCTTCACTCTTTGTTACTTACAGCATGAATTTTGTGAAATAATACTAATTTTGTGCCATGATGTAACCCATGCCCTGAGAGAAATTTCATCATCAAAGTTAAAATATGGCTTAGTCACATTTTAAAAATATAAGCAAAAAGGCTCAAGAAGTATTTTAGAAACAAAGCCAAATATTTTATATTTAACAACAAACCCAAATAATTACATGTTTCCAAGTCACAAATGTCTGTATTTGTGAAAGGTCTTGGGTTCTATCCCTTGGAAACATTGAAGGGCTGTAGACTATACCTCTTTTCTACATAACATTACACTTAAAACTACTAATTACAATAGATGCATGTTGGAAATATCAACCAATATTTGAGGGACAGGTCATGATTATTTAATATATAAAATTAAGCTTTTTAAAGCTTAATTATTAAGACTGAATTAGTTTCATTAGCATTATGTGAATAAAATAAAACTTTGAATACAATGATTCTGCTTCATACTAAAAGTGTAATAAGTATTATGTTCAATGAAGAACATTTGCTCTGATTAAAAAAATGAGAAGAGTTAATCTGCAGCATCAAGAGATGATGAGCAACTTTTTTGCTTTATGTTCTTCAGTAAGTGTGCTGACAATGGAGAGGGTTATTCTTCACTCGTGTATTAATGGTGCAATTGCTACAACATAGACTAGGTCCTTCAGATATACATTAACTAATTTAACAGGGTCTCATGGATTCAAAACTGATGATATGATTTCACATACTGAGAGAAAATAATAGATCATATCATAGCTCCTTAGAATTTGGTAGTGGCATACTTTAAATTCAGGATGATACATATTTTGCATGTTTCCCAATATTTTTTTCTTTTGATCTGATAAAATATATCATTAATCAATCATAGCCCTCTAATGCTCAGTTCAGGAAGCCACTGTCAAAAAAAAAAAAAAATCCTGATAGAAGAACCCTCCTTGCTAAACCTGGTAAGAAGCTACTTTGTTCTTTTGGAAAGAACTAAGTCCAAGGAGGAAGAGTCATGATATGGACCAAGGACAAAAGAGAAAGAATGCAACAACTAGAATGTTTAACATTTTAAAGGCAATACCAATGTTGTCAAATAGGAGAAGCAGCTGGAATTTATTCACTGCTGGTAGAAGTAGACTTCTTTTCCCACCTTGGAAAACTGGCAACAAAACAAATCTATACTTACTTTGTGTTCCAACAATTCCACTCCTAGGTATATACAAGAGAAATGATCGTATATGCCAAAAAACATGACTTGTACATGAGTACTCAGAGCAACTTTATTCATAATAGCCAAATGTACAATTATATAAGAACAGATAAATCAATTATGGTCCTTCATATAACAAAATATTACATGCTCCACTAAATAGAACAAACTACTTACATGTATAACAACATGGATGAAATATCAAAAGATTAGATACTACTGGAATCTATTTATATGAAGCTCAGGAAACTTCTTGGGGTGATGATAATTTTCTAAGTCTTGTTCTGGATGGCGATGACATTGCTGTATTCATGGGTAAAAATTCACCAAGTTGTACAAATAAAATTATTGTACTTCATATAAGTTATTCTTCAATAGAAAATAAAATAACATAAAGAAAGACTAGGATCTTTTCAGGGCTTGAGATTACTATAGGAAGCTCAATAAAGTGACAATCTTCTCTTCCTCCTGGTTCCTTTTGTTGGCTTTTGTTGGTCACTTCTGTATCTCCTATGCAGCTGTGTGTTAAGGGAGTGACCCTCTTTCTTGGAAAAAGCATTCCCTGTGTTTAGAAGTTCCAACAAGACTGTTCTGGGGCAGGAAAATGGAGGACTAAAGCAGATTTTTCAATCAGCTTCTCAAAGTACAAAAGTAACCCAACCTAAGTTATAAGTGAAGAATATCATTTAGGCATGCATGATCAAAGCTTTGATTTTTATTGGGTGTTCCTACAGTTCCTGGAGAACTCTTCTTGAGAATGTCCCACAGATCTGGTGGGGAAAATATAACCACAAGCAGCAACTGGTAAGGATTTAGGGATGTGGGGTTCTAATAATTTGTTTTCTTAAAGAAACACACAATCTTCTAAAGGTTTTCATTTGTTTTTTGATGTGTGGGTTTTTTTTTTGTTTTGTAATATTTTAGTTACAAGGAACAGAAGTATACGTAAGCTAACTCAAGTAAGAAGGAAGATTATTAAACCAATGAAAATGAATCTTGTAGAATCCAAACAACAAGTCTGATTGGAAAATAAATCAGAAACAGAAGCAGAGGTGCCTTTTCTACTCCTTTCTCTCTGTGTTTCATCTCACTGTGTCCCTTATTCTCCCACCGTAGAGCTGTCTTGTCAGCGTAAGGATCTGTTGCTCAACATGACTGTGCTAACATGGGTGACAATGTGGCAATGTCAACCCCTAAGTGTGGCTTTCCATGTGTAAAAAGTTTACTCTGTCACTGTAGGTTCAGTTAGTTAAGACCCATGGAACCATTTTAAGCTTTCAAGATCTGTTAGTTGGACTAATTCTCAGTGGCTTCTGAATCAAAATGCTATATTGAACACAAGATAAAATTTTACAAACTCATACAAATGCTATAAAAGCATGTCTATGTACATTTCAAAAGTATGCATACATAAAAAAAAACCCACACACAAATTGTTACAGCAGCTTTGTTTATAATTGCCAAAAACTGAAAGGAATAAAGATGCCCTTCAATAGGTGAATGGAAAACAGACTATGGTACATCTGTGCAATGTATCACCATTCTATGATAAAAAGGAATTAGCTATCAAACTACACAAAGTATGGATGAATCTTGAACACATATTACTAAGTGCAATAAGCCAGTCCAAGAAGGCTACATACTGCATGATTCCTTTTATGTGACTTTCTGAGAAATTACAGAAATAGCAAACAGAGTAGCAATTACCCACAGGTTGGAGAAGGGAAAAGGTTGAATAGGTGAGGGACAGAGAACTTTTTAGGATGCTAAAACTATTTTGTATGACACTATAATGGTGGATTAATGAATCTGTGAATTTTTCAAATCCTATAGAACTTTACAGCACAAGAAGTAAACCTTGAAATTGTTAATAGAGTGGATTTTAAGTGTTCTTACTACAAAAAAGATAAGCATGAGAGAGAATGCATATGCTAATTAGTTTGTTGTAGCCGTTAAATAATGTATACATGTATCAAAACGTCTGTTGTGTACCATAAGTATATATAACTTTTATTTGGCATTTTAAAATAATCAGTTTTAAAAGCAAAGGAAAAGAGAAAACAGAGTGAGCCTTAATGTACACAATTTTTTAAAAGTCATTTAGAAGGTCCAGGATCCCAGATCCAGGATGCAGACTGTGATGTAAGAATCTAACTGTGTTACATATAAGTATATAAAATAGTATCAGTGAAAAAGATGGGAGAAAATGTGCTGACCTCAGTGTCTTTGGAAATGAGTAGAGACTATAAGACTGAAGGCAAAAGAGCTACACATATGCTCTGTACTGTAATTAATAAAGTTATTTTCCATGGGGATATGGGTTAACAATTATAAAACTACACTATACATGTTTACTGAAACTATACCATTAAGCAAATAAGTGGTGGATGGTAGGAGCCAGGTAGCAGGTAAAGACATGCAAGAGGATACTAGAATGATCCATGTAGCAATGGATGGGCATTGGAGGCATTCAGTATGAACTTGTGTGAGTGTAGCATAGAAATACATAAATATAGAAACATTTATAGGTACATGTATATACCTGGGTTAATATACACACATATTTTCTGTAAGCTAAGATGACTTAGAGACAACAAACTTCATTAGCAACACGTACATCTAGCACCCCAGATCTTTACTTTCTACTGCTATTCTCCAACAATAGGAACAATCTACCTTTGGGGAAATGGCTAATTCTAGGACTAAGAGAATATGCAACATGAGCCTGAAGCGTCTTGTGTTGTAGAATGTAACTAAGTGCTCAAAAACCAACAAAAAGTACATGCACACAACTATGGGGGTATGTCAAAGAGACACAGAAGCCAATGGCCAAAATTGCAGTGTTTTAACAATAAAGCAAGCAATAGAGCAATGGAGTATTCAATGATAACCTAAAGTGTAATAAAATAAATATCTATGAGTCTATACTGATATAATTGAATTAATAAATCAATAAATAGGGAGGAACAGACAAAATTTTCTATGCAGAAAAATTCCAAATCATTTATGTAGATTCTTCCCCTCAAGGAGACAGAGCACAGCTCTCTATTCCTCAAGTGTGAGCTGCACATAGTGACTTTCTTCTCAACTAAGTCCCAGGACAGTTCTCACTTTCCATATCCCCTGGATACAATGTGAGAAGAATGCTGCCTCTGTTTCTCTGGTCTTCTTTCCAAAAACTTATGAACTCAGTTTAATTATGAGAAAAATATCAGGCCAATTCCCAGCTGGAAGACATTCTATAAAAATATCTGCCTAGTACTCCTTAAAACTGTTAAGGTAGCTGGGCATGGTGGCACAACTGTAGTCTGGGCTATTCAGGAGACTCAGGCGGAAGGATCAGTTGAGCCTAAGAGTTCAAGTTTGCAGAGAGCCAGGATTGTGTCATTCCACTCCAGCCTGGGTAACAGAGCAAGATTGTGTCTCAAAAAAGTATATAAATATTTTTTAAAAAGCTTTTTACATTAAAAAATCTGTTAAAGGTCATAAAAAACAAGAAAAGCCCAGAAAAGCACCACAGCCAAGAGAAGCCTAGAGAGACATGATGACTAAATGTCCCGGAACAGAAAAAGAGCATGGATAAAAACTAAGGAAAACAAAATAAAATATGGATTTTAGCTAATAATGACATATGAATATTAATTCATTAGATGTAACAAATATAGCATACTGATATAAAATATTTACAACAGGGAAAACCAGGCATAGGGTATATAGAACTTTGTACTATCTTTGTAATTTTTGTAAATCTGAAGCTATCTAAAATAAACTTTTATTGAGAAAATACACATACTAGCTTAAGAGTATCAAAGGGAAATTTCCAAGTAAGAGAAATGAAGGAGAAATCCATATAGCCCACAGGAGCAAAAGATGTGTGGCCAAGGTGAGTGGTGCAGAATGTAAGCAAGTGCTCAGAAAAGAAATTAATAAAACACACACACACACACACACACACACCACACACACACACACACACACACACACACACACACACACACCCACACCTCTCCCACAAGGAGATGGAGCACAGCTAGTTCTCACTTTCCATATCTCCTTGATACAATGTAGTGAGAATGCTGCCTCTATGTCTCTGGTCTTCTTTCCAAAAACGAAAGGCATGCATACAACCAAGGTTGATCGCCTTAATAGCACCAATGCTACAATGATGGGGGTATGTGACAGGCCCAGGAATTGAACATAGGGCTGCCCAATTACAAACACCAGCCAAGGAGCCAGAACTGGCCTCTCCACATAAAGTGAGGAAAATATTGTGAGTTCACAAATAAAAATCCAGTTACCCTTACCCTCCAGATTGGAAATTAGCCTTATGCCCTAGGTAATTAGTGTGAAACATGTTACTTGCTTGAGCTCAGAACACCAAGCCTATGTGTAACAAGATACAGAACCCAAATGAGAGCTCTATGTGTAGAATAAACCTTAAGAAGATGCACTTACATAAAACGTTACTGGGAGCCAGCGAAATCCTCAGGACCAGGCACAGGCAAGTGTAGAAACAACCCATTAGGAGGTTCTTACAACCCAAGACACAAGATGCAAGATGAATTTACAGCCAAAAATTACAAAGCTTGTGAGGAAGTTCAACACCATAACCATCTACAGACTCAACCCATGAAGTAATTTACATTTTAGCAGTTAGAATTACTGGAACAATCTAAAAGAGATGTAAATATGCCTGTTTAAAATGTCCTATGGAAGAAAAAGCATGATAAAAATAAAAACAGCATTTATGAAAGAAGAGCCAGTGGATTTTTTTTTTCCAGTAGAAATTCTGGATAAAAAGTATAGTCACTGAGAAAAAATTCTATTAAAAAAAAAGTTTTAATCAATGGTGTTTAACCTTGGTTACACATTGTAGTTACTTACTGATGTCCACCTCCTGATCCACACCGATTAAACCAGAAACTGTAGGAGTGGGACCAGGCATTGATATTTTGTTAATCTGCCAGGTAATGCTAAGCTGCAGCCTCTGTGTGAAGTATTCTGTTAACATATTAGATATAACTGAAGAGAGTAATATTAGCAACAGCAACAACGACAAAACTAGACATAGCTTGAGACAGAAAAGAGGATAATAAAAAGAATGACAAGATGATAAACCAACAGAGGAGTTAAGAAACATGACAGATGTAACGAGAAAAGTCTGACGCCTACACCTAATATGCATTCCAGAAGGAGAGAATAGAGAGAATTTTGGAGGAGAATTAGTCAAACAGAAAACGGTTACGTCTTTTCCAAAAATGATGAAATATATCAAAAGCTCTATTGGATGCTGAGTAGATAAATAAAAATAATTCAGACCTAGACACATGACAGGGAAATGTCAAGAGGAAATGCTGGAAGTACGTGTGGGTGGAGGGCAATGAGGAATCTTTAATACTGATGCAATTGTTGCAAGAAAAAATTTTAAATGTAGTTGTAGTATCAGAGCCTATTCTAATGTACACTCGTGCTCAAAGCAGTGCAAGATTTTTGGTGAATACTGACTAGATTCCATGTGCTGTCCTAGGAACTGGCAGACAGAAAGATAAATAAGACACAGTGAAAGAACTCCAGGGAAGAGGAGAAAGGCATGTATACAACCAAGGTGGATCGCATTAATAGCACCAATACTTCAAACCTCCCTGTGTTCGGCGATTTTGTTTTGTGACTTTACAGTTCTCTTCAGAGTTTATTCCCCCATTGCCTTAAAAGTGGGCTGACCGTTAGACAATAGAATTCACTGGACTTGATGGTAGGTTAATTCTAAGACTAGGTCTCAAGAGACCATAAGTATGTCTGGTGTACTTCTGCTTTACTGTGATGACAGGCCCTGGCTAGCCTGCTGGAGAATGAGGCGTGGGAAGCAAAGATTAGTCACCCCAGCCAAGAACCATCCATGAATGTAGGTGATCTCAGCCAAGATCAGTAGAGCCAACCATCCTACATGTGTGATGAACAAGTGGCTATTATTGCAGCCCATACAGATGCCATTGATAGACCAGCTCCCCATAATTCAATGTGATGGAGTACACAGAAGCAATCGACAGGAAAATGACTCCAAATTAAAAAAAAAATTTTTTCCCTAAACCATATTACACTTGTTTCCTCAGTTTCACAAAGTCCCAGTTTATTCCGTCTGGTAAATGTGTTGGTGGCAAAAGCTGTGAGACATGGTGGCAGGTGAGATCTCTTGCCCTTAAATAGCTGTCAGCTCAAAACTATAAACAGTAAATACTGTAAAGTCTGTCTTAAACCGCAGCCCAAGAGAGCCGCAGAAATTGGATGCCTCATAGAAATGATCTTTAAGTAAAGGTTGAATACAATAGCCTTGGGGATATTTTCAAATGGTGGCTCCAGACAGAGTTTGATGGGAAGCGTCGCCAGCCCAGGTTTCCTGGAGTTTGCCGGCTCTGATACACATAATGAAAAAGTGAGCTTCAGGATTCACTTGGGGGAAGGCATAGAGGCTAGGAAAATCCAAAATATTTTATAATGTCCAGGTAAATGCTCTACCTGTGGATTCATTAATTAGACTTTCAAAGGTAAGAGGCCAATCAGAAAGCTGAATTGTTTCTCAAAGCCTGGCTTCATCTCACCGGGCAACATGCAAAATGCCCCTCACAATAAATCGTTTTCCCTTCCCAGGTGGAGCCACCTGCATTTGGTGTGTGTGATTTGGGGTGTTGAAAGCTAACCAAAGCAAGCAGGAATGAGAGGGCTGGCTAGCAGCTCTGCTCCGCAGCGTGGGAAGTGGTTAGCTGCAGAGAGGGCACCCTAATGCATGCCTTTTTGAGATCAGAGCAGCTTAAGCCCTTGAGAAGGGATGAAGGGACCCTGGGGTCCCAGAGGGAAAGGTCTTGCAGCCCAGATAAGAATGGTTGCCTGGAAAGGGTAAGCTGGAATGGGAATCTCCAGGCGTCCACCCTTGCTGTGGTCAGAACCAGAACGGAGAATGCGGAGCATGAGACAGAGGCTTTCCGTAAACATGGCTCATTCTCAGAGCACTTTAGGGCTGGGTTCCCAGAGGGCGGACATTCCTAGAAATGGTGCAGATGCGCAGCCCCTCCTTCTAGGGCACTGCCCCGGCCGCCCAGCAGAGCAACCGCAGACATTTATTTTCCTTATCCGCTGAATAACACCGCCGCACTGGTTGGAAACGAACCCGAGAGCCCGCACTCAGCCGGCGGCCGCGGGGAATGGGCGCCCGCAGCAGGTCCCTGCTGGGGCTCGCGTTCTGCCTCTCCCTGCGGACCTCGGAGAAGGCCCCCACCAAGCCGCCTGCTTCCCGCTTCCCGGGGCGTCCTCCCTCTCCATAATCAGGCTGCTCCTGCTCTCAGGCACCTGAGAGGGAACTTCCCTCAGCCTTGAAATCGCTGCCAAGGGGTGGAGCAGACTTTTCAAATGATCTCCCGCTCTCCGGAGCCCCCACCTTCACCTAGACGTTTGTAGGTCACTATTTGTTTATTTATAATTAGTTATTGACTGATCTTTAAAATTCAATAGGCATTAGAATCACACGGCGTCATGCTAACAGTTCCTGATGTGAAATTGGTCCATTTCAAGATTTTATATAAAATATTCCATTATGTTACCACATTTGTAATCTGTAGGTTCACTACTTGTGTATTGGAGCTTCCTCAGCAGGGTGATGCAGACCTGGACTTCTTGCTGAAGAGAGGGAGGAAGCGGCCTCATAAAAGGCCAGACTCTCGGTAGGCTCCGTGTAAATCTGACTCCACACTCACGGCTGTCTAATACTGCGTGCCTCAGCGTTCTCATCTACGAAATGTGACTATCAGTAGTACCTATCTTTTTGTTGTTGTTGTTGTTGTTTGACAGTTTTGCTCTTGTTGCCCAGGCTGGAGTGCAATGGTGCGATCTTGGCTCACTGCGAACTTCACCTCCCGGGTTCAAGTGATTCTCCTGTCTCAGCCTCTCACGGAGCTGGGATTACAGGCACCCGCCACCATGCCTGGCTAATTTTGAATTTTTAGTAGAGATGGGGTTTCTCCAGGTTGGTCAGACTGGTCTCGAACTCCCGACCTCAGGTGGTTTGCCCTCCTCGGCCTCCCACAGTGCTGGGATTACAGGTGTGAGCCACCACATCCAGCCACTAGTACCTATCTTAAAGGCTTTGTGTTACAAAAAAACATAATCCATATTAAGTAGATAGCTCAATGCTTGGCACATAGTGAGTACTCACCGTTAGTATTATAATTGTTTCTGTAAATACTATTGCTACCGTTAAAATTTTTCTGAATCAGCTCTTAATTGGTGGATGACCTGAAACCTTTTCAGAGGGAATTTAATGTATCTTATTACAAGGCAAATTCTTTTGGTTTTCATATTTTTCTAATAAATACAAGAGAAGCCGACAAAAACAAAATGATAAATTAAAGCAAAGATAGGAAAGTGAAGGCAGGGAGATAAATTTTAACATCAAATAAAGCAAAGACATTAAGAGGGAGAGATTTTTTTTGTTCATTGCAGACAATGTTCACACTGAAGATATAACAGCAGAAAACATACAGGTATACTAACAATTTTGTGCTTCTAACTTTGTACACTTGGACTAAAGTGACTCCCAAAATCGTATGAAATTCAGGTCACAAATCTGAACTTGCCCCTGAAAACATGTAGAGCAAAAACTGTTTAAAGTGTAAGGAAATTAATAGCTTCCATATATTTGATCAGAAAACATTCGTAGAAGAATATTTAACAACACAGGAAGATGATCATGACATATTACATAGTAAAAGAATGTTAACAGTTTTATGTACATATGTCCTGAGGTCAAGGACAAGTTTGCCAAACACTCAGATCAGTTGCCCTTGGAGAGTCACCTTTAAAGCCTTAATTAGCCTATTCAAGGCTCTGAGCAATTCAAACACCAAGTTTAACTCTTAAATATAGTGTTTTCTACCTCTTTTATTTGAGAATGCAAAACTTTTTCACAATACTCATATTAAACTTCTTTTGACCAATTTTTAATATACACCTTTTTGGGATATGCTATCCTAGGAGCATTTCCATTAAAATCAGATCAAAAAGAAAGAAAAAGAAAAGAAAAGCCAACTCTATCAGGTGTGTGTGTGTATGTTTATGTGTGTGTATGTGTGTGTGTGTGTATGTGTGTAATTGAAATTGTATAACTATGTAAATATGATATAAAAGGCTACTGGAAAGGATACCAATGATCACTTTTACAGATGACATGACACAGTTTTCTCCTTAGACAACTCAAGTTTAAGATTGAAAAAATATTAGAACCTTATTTTAGGGTCTATACAAAATAAATATATTAGAAACTGACTTACTTTTCATCTGCTACCTATCTACACTGCTTGAGTTTTTGCTTTCTCATGATATAATGTTTTTACAGTTTAGAAAGTCTTTTTTACACTCATGAGGGGTTCGACTCTTAGAATGGAAGATACTGCCTTATTTCTTGATAATTAGAAATTGTTAAAAAGTCACTTAAGGAATCAGCAGTATCAGTGTCTGATAAAACAAGAACCTCTCAAAATTTGATGTGTTGCTATGAAATGGGGCTCACTCCAGTTGCCTGGCAATAAGCTGGCACTACAGGTCTCCCAGGGGCAGGGTTATACCCAGTTCGATTTCCCTCAGGACCTGGATCTTCCACACCTTCAGACTCTGGGCTGCTGGCATTTCTCAGCATCCTTCTAGACAGCTGGCATCTGAACTCAGACTGCCCAATGCCTAAGCTCCAAGTGTTAATTCCTGCACAACAAGGTCACTGGTACACTCGTTCCATTTTAAGGAGTGAGCAGCCAGGGAAGTGGGGTCCCGATTCTGATTAATAGCCCTGGGCACTTGGGCTCAAACCCTCATGGACAGGACCTGCATGCCTGCTGCTTTTCTGCCCACAGTTCTAGCCTATCTTGGGATATTGCCTGGTGTTCGCCCCAAGCTGAGACTCAACAGGTGCATGAGACAGGTCGTTCACGTGGAGTCTCATAGAGTGGGACAAACAAATGGGTTAATTTTATTTCAGCAGAAGTGATTGGGTGCTTTATGACACCATTGCAGGTACATTGAACTCAAGGCATTCATTTTGTTTCGCTTTGCTTTATTTTGTTTTGTTTTGTTAGGGTGTGCATTTTGTACTGACTCAGTAACTCTCAACTGAGAATTTAGAAGGGACTTTCAAAGTGACGGAAATTGCATGGCCTCTGTTTATGGGGGCAGGGAGAGGGGAAACAGATTGGCTCCAGGGTGCTGACTTAGAAATTATTAGTTACTGAGCTGAGTGCCTCCATTGTCCATTCCATAGTCTCTCTTGCAATTTGTTTCGTAGGTGAACAAGGAGCAGAGCATTGTAGTAGAGTCTTCCTTGATGAATCAGGAAGAGGAAAGTAGTAAATCTTCTTTTTCCCAAAGCTAATGCCTTACATTCTTACCAAGAGAATTAGCCTAAAATAATACAGAATTAAATTGCTTAAAAACTCAAGGTGAGAATTATCCCATTTGCATATATTTATTAGGTATATTTAAGGGACAAATAGATTCATTTTCACTAAAAGTAATTTGAAAAATCTACTTATTTGCGTGAACAGTGATTCCTTATGAACTTTCAGAATATGTGTGTGTGTGTGTGTGTGTGAATATATATATGTGTGTGTATATATGTGTATATATGTGTGTATATATATGTGTATATATGTGTATATATATACGTATATATGTGTATATATATACATACAGATATATATACTTATATATGTATATATATGTGTGTGTATGAATATATATATGTGTATATATACATATATACTTATATATGTATATATATACATACATACATACACACACACACACACACACACACACATATATATATATATATATATGACCATCTACTTCATCTGCAAAGGGTCATATCTTAACAGAACAGCTCATTATTTTTAAGCTCTACAAATATATCTTGCGTGCCTGCTTACTCAAACTAAATTATGCATTTCTTAAGAATATTGTGTGGGCCTGATAATAGCTTGTCCAATGAATGCATAAAAGTTATTACAAGCAAGTTCAGTGAGATTAAGGTAAACAGTTATAGGACTAACATGACAGCAGGTGCAGCTGAAAGCACATGACTAAAAGGAAAATGGTAACAAGGGGCAGAGTTAGGTGCCTCCACCCTGTGGATCAGGCACATGTCTAACACATAGGCACCCAGAGGGGTTTGGCAGGAAGATATTCAGGGCTTGGGGATACGCTGTTTGCTATCTCTAAGGAATGAGTTGACACATATCTCAGAAGGCATTTTCTAGCTCCTCTCTCACACATTTCCAGGGCACAATAATTCACCCATTGGCTTCTAGAAAAAGCCCCTGAGAAAAGTTATAATTGGCAAGGCATTTCAGACTAATGGAAACCTAGATGGATTTTTCTTACAGGTTGCCCTATATTTTATATCACAGAAAAAACTAAGGAATGGTACTGTTTATTGAAACCCACCATTTCGCTCTTTTTCAAGATAAATAATTATCAAGAAACCATAGCCTTTTTATTGCTCTAAATCCAATGAAGCAGATGCCCCTCACGTGACCTCTGGAGGCTGCAACGGCTGAGGTTTGGGTGGCAAGGCCAGTGAATCCTCCTCGTCATAACCTCTGCCCATCCTTCAGTTCCTCTTCCAGGCCTGGGTTCTTACCTCCGGCACACATGCACACTCTCAAAACAGCTTCTTAGCACAGCTGCAACCACTGAACAGGAAACTTGTCCAAACTAAGAAACCAAGATCTTGTCCTGCATTCCTTCCTAACAAAAAAGTTCCAAACCTTTTTTAGGAAGGCAAAGCTTGTATGATATCCAGATGTACACACTAGTCTTGCTAGATGGATACCAGGCACCTACTACCCAGTGCTTTGCCAGGGATTTCTACAGTGTTTTTCCTTTTTATTTTTTTCATTTGGATCTTGTCTGATGAAAATATTTTCGTAATCCCTTAATGTTACTACCAAATAAGTATGTGAAAAATTAAGGATTTCTGAAATTATGTACTTCATATATACAGCATATATGTATATGTGGGCATTATATAAGCTTATATCTATATAAAGTTCAAAATGCTGTCTTAAAGCTTGAAAATGAACCATTGGAAATGTATTTTCACTTGAGAAATGACTCGTGTTATGCAGAGAACCCACCCAGCAGAATCACGCGGGAACTGAGATGACGGAGTAAATGAAGACAAGATTGATGTAGAATTTCCACCCCAAGTACCTCAGGACAACCTTCCTGTCCTCTATTCGGCCTCAGGCTGTCATCTGAAGGGACTTCAATAAAGGATCATCTTGTGGAGAATGTCAAAGTGCAGAAGAGAAAAAATATCCTGTGGCTCCTGTATTACCGATTTTAAATGGTTGGTTTGACTCTGGGGGAAAAACAGCAAGAACAAGACAGTGTCTGTCACCATCATGATGGATAGGGCTCATGGTGGCAAACCAAGTGAGCAGTCATTCCAGTGGGTCCAAGGGCTCGAACGTGGATCAGGCAAGCCAGGAATGCAAGGAACCGGGAGATACAGGAAGGCATGTCCTCAGGAACACCGAGAGTGTCTGCTCTGCCGAGTCCCAAGGCAAAGTACGGATGCAGAAGCAACAAGACCAGGAACCCCAGGAAGCAGGAGCTGCAGAAGAAAAGCAGGGTGTGAGGCGAAAGGAGAAAGTTGAACACAACAGCATGAAGGCACAGGAGTGTGAAGTCAGGTGCTTATTTTGCTTGACACCCAAGGCATGGTACTTGCCTGGGTGGTTTGGGCTGGTTTAAATCACAGTGTCATGGCAAGCTGGTGATCTGTCAGCCTCCACCCTGAGTTTTCATCTATTCTTGCCCAATTCTTGCCAAATAGAAGGAAGCAGTGCCTTTAGGATGCCTGGGGCTACTTTGGAATGGTAAAGAGAAACCCACAGGAGCTGTGCACAAAGGAAGGTGAGAGGAGTAGGGAGAACACCTGAAACAACAGGACAGGCACATAGCTGAGGTGCAGCTGGGCCATGAGGAGGAGCAATGAAACTGCTCCTTCCCTGCTACTTTTGACTGCCTCTTCCATTTAAAGCCTCATAAGTCAACGGATACAAAATTTCAGTTAGAAGAAATAAGTTCAGGAGATCTATTGTACAGCTCCATGACCATAGTTAATAACAATGTATTATATTCTTCAAAATCACTGACAGTGGCTTTGAAGTGTTCTTACCACCAAAAAAAGGTAGGTATGTGAGGTAATGCATGCTATTTAACTAAGTTTAACTATTCTACAACACACACGTTTCAAAAGATCATGTTGTATACGACAAACATATACAATTTTTTGTTAATTTTAAAATAACTGATTAAAGCTTGCGCTTTTGGCTAGCATGTAATGCTACTCTCCTCGTCATGTAGGCTTTCATGCATTCTCTCTCTTTATTGATTCCAATTTCTCCACCTGAGTCTTGTGTTTTAATTTTCTCCAGAGTTCACTGCTAGGCCTGCTGCTTTTCTCACTCTATGTATTCTCTCTACTTACTCAGTCAAAATGCGGAATGACTATATCACTCATGGGATAAAAATCTAAGCTCTTTTGCAACAAACCCAAGGCCCCTCAAGATCTAGGTCCTATGATTTGCCTTAACCCATCACCCGTACACTTCCAGCTCCACCCCAATGTGTAACTTCGTCAAATTATACAACTCGGCAGGTTTTTACGTTTTCCATTCTTTCAATTTCTATCTCTCCGTTTGCCTGAGAAACTTTCACCCACTTCATCACCTGACAAACCCCTCTGCTAAGACCAACTTCTGTACATAATTTTGGGGGTCCAGTACAAAATGAAAATACAAACCCCTTGTTTAAAAGGTATAAAGAATTTCAAGACAGCAAGAGTAGAGCAGCGAGCCAAGCTTGAAGCCGAGCTTCAAGTCAAGCTTGAAGTAGGAGCTGGCTTTACGTGACATATGCGTGCCCACGAAGCCAGCCCTGTCCTCAGCTCAATTTCTTCTTTCTCTGAAACTTTTCCCATTTTCTCCCTCAGAGATGTGCATTTCTTCTCTATTCTCACTCCACTCCACAAATGTCTCCATGTTAACACTTACCCTGTGCTATTTTTATTTCTGGTGTGCGTGTTTTCTCACGAGGCTGTACGTTCCTGAGGACAAAAGCTAGGCCTATATTAATTTTGTATAGTCAGCATCTAGCACAGCACATAGTATACAGGAGGCCCTCAAGATGTGTCTGTTGAGTGAATAAATGAGCAATTGCGGCTTCTTCTATAACTTGTTTTCTGTGGGATGCTTCTCTTTTCTCATGATGTTTCATGTCATTTGAGAATCAGCTATTTTGTTCAAGAAACAGTTCTAGAAAACTACAAGTGTCACAATGCCTCAGTAATGGAATTTCTAGAGGTTTGTACATAAAAGGCCTTTATCTACCACAGAATATTTTTAACGTTATTCAAACATGGGTGTTGATGGGCCAGATGCAGTGGCTCAAACCTGTAATCCCAGCACTTTGGGAGGCCAAGACAGGAGGGTTGCTTGAGATCGGGAGTTTGAGACCAGCCTGGGCCCTAGAGAGAGATCCCATATGTGCAAAAATAATTAGCTGGACATGGTGGCATGCACCTGTAACCCCAGAGACTTTGGAGGCTGAGGTGGGAGGATCCCTTGAACCCAGACCCCAACTCAAAAAATAAAAAAAAAGAAAAATATGTTGAAAAGAAAATTAAATAATAAGTCATAAATCCTCTTATTTATATTTCTCTTTATATATTTTGATACATGCATTAAAAGTTGTATTTTTAGAGTTCAAAAATGGATTGTTCTTCAGTCATGTGACTACAATAAAACTAAGTAGGTGGCTAAACGTATTCAGCTTCTCTTTCACAAACCTCTACTGAGATTTGTGCTTTTGAATTTCTCCCACCTCCTACCCCACTCACCTCCCAAGTACAATTTCTTTAAAAGGTAGTTCATCCAGAAGGCAAATATGTAGAAGGTAAATGCAGATTCCTCTCCTAGAAGAAGAGATGGGCTCCCCTCCCATCTCCTGCTACACAACTGGTCTTGAAGATGGAGGGGGCTATTATATATGGATGCATACGGCACACCATTGATACATATTTTGACTTTTAATAACCATTTGTTTAGTATCCAAGATAGAAATCTAATTCATCTAACTCCTACTTGACGTGTGCCAAGATTGTTCATCTAGTCAAAGTCTCTGAGTAGAAAATCAGGCTATGACTATGTGACATTTCCAAATCACAAAATTTGGTAGGGGTACAAACGGCCTTAATCATTGGAGCATCTGACAGCTAGGTCTCAGGATAGCTATCCCACCATCCAGCATTCATGATAGTTGGTTAGATGCCAGGGAGGACAAGCTGTTTAATCTCAATACCCTTGAAGTCTTTCTTTGAAAAGAGCCTTTAAATGGCCTTATAAATGCCAAAATACACTTTTTTCCCCAGTGGTTACACATTCAGAAATCCATCTGAAAACAATCATTCAAAACATTAACTAAATGTCTATTACGTAATTATTTATATTAGCCTAATATTATAAACAAATGTTTAACACCATGGAATTATTGGGTATATTGTAAGTGATGAAATTCCATTTGGTGGACTATTGTGCAGTGATTAAAACTAATGTTTACAAGGAGTTTTTTAAAGCTTGGAAAGATGTTTATATTTTGATGCTAAGTTATGAGGCTTCAGCAACATTTATCCCATGTGATCTCAACTATTTCTCAACATGTACAAAGAAATTAGGATAAAATAATACATTTTAACCATGATTATTTTCCTCTGAGAATAGATGATTGTTTTATTCTTCTGCTGTCTCCTATTTTCTCAATAAGAATATATAAATTTTATAATAAGAATACAAAAAAAAATGATTTGGAAGGTGGCAGTCCCAAGGCAGCACCTGACTTCACTGTGGTCCTTTTACACATGAGTTAATGTAACACTGAGAACAGAGTGATTCAGAGTTATCTTAACAAAATACATGGGCCAGCTAGGACCAGAGCTGGGAACACTCACAGGGAAACTTAAAACTGTGAATGGCAAAATGGGGATTACAATTCGTGAAAACACAAACAATTCATAATGAATTTCCAGTTACTATTTCATTATGCTGCTTTCTAGAATCCTAGGAAGCACCACTTCTTCATTTAACACAAAGAGGCAAGAGTTCAGAGCCGAAATTTGTGATAAAATTCAATATTTGAATGTGGCAAAACACATAATTGAGAAATAAAATAGAGTTAACTTTTGTGGTTGCAAGTTTCAGAAACTCAAATTAGTTCAGTTAAAAGGGCTACTGATTATAAATACACATGAAATAAGAAGGGAGATAAAATCTCATAGGGATGCGAAGAAGAGGAGTAGGTGAAACCAGGAGTTAAAATTGGAGGAAGCCTCATGGACACCAGACTTGAAGGGTGACATTGAGCCTAAGGACATTCTAAAGACTTCACTAGTGACAATTCACACCTCTGTTCTATTGTTCTTGTATTAATATACAAGAACAATTGAAATACAACTGAAATATTCTAGGCATCTGTTTTTTCCTGTTCTGTTACCAAATGAGGTCTGTGTCTTCTACTCTGTTTTTTGTTTGTTTGTTCGCTTGTTTGTTTGTTTGCTTGCTCGTTTGCTTTGCTTGTTTTTCACTGTATCTCTTATTTTCTGTCCCTGGCCCACTTCAGTGCCTATGGCTCACTATGGCCATTCTAAATTCCCTCTATACATGACATTTTGTGAGTCTCAACTCTTACTGCCAACTGCCTCACTCTCTCTGTATTTCTAGTTGAAGAAGAAGTTGAAGCATCTCAGTGCTTCTATTTACAGTAAGCCACTTTGTAAGCCCCTGATAAGCCTATGTAATAGGTGCTCTGGGTTAGCATGTCTTCTTCTTGGCCATGAAGCAAAACTTCTGTCTGTGACTGCCCACTGGGAAGGCTTTCTGCACTAGGTGATTTCACTTAGAAGAAAGAAGAGAAAAAAGTGAATAACGTAGGATGGCACAGGACACTTTATGACTAAACTCCTGTGAACAGCTATTGATTGAGGAATAATTTTGGTTGTCTGATGAACATTTAGGGTAAAGAATCTTGGTTCTAGAATATTGACATGTCTGCCTCTTGTTAAATCGACATCACCAAGCCCACAGAACAGGATGGCTATATAAACTAATTTGTGCCCACTTGCTAACAAATGTTTAATGAATGTTTTCAGGTACAGAAAAAAAGTGTGTGTTTAACATATTTAGCTAGAAACCAGACTACATTCCTAATAATTTATTATGTTTCACATAGATATATTATTTCCTATGTTGGTCATATTAACAAAGGGGGTGGTAACATCCAGACTGCTATATTTTTCAAACACAATTTTGCCTAAACACATGTTACATTAATTACTTAAGTCATTGATGCCTATTTGTTCAGAATCCAACATAAAATAATGAACATTCTTTTTCTCATTTTCACGACTTACAGGCAAAACTGTAAGCAAAAAAAGAGTGAAAACCTTGCCTTTGGTATCCATGTATGTTTGTTGAACTAAGAGTCCAGGATGAAAATAATTGAAACAATGGACTTGATGGTGGGGCAATGCCAATTTTGCAAAAGAAATGTGCTCTAATGGCTCTTCCTTGGCAGAACTGGCTGTTCTCAATGCTCTTCAGCCTCTATTAATCCATTAATTCCATTGATTGATAAGAAAATGCTCATATTGCTTGCTGCTAGAGGATTTCAGGGAAGGACTTTAATATTTATGGAGTATGTACTGTATCAGGCACAGTACCAGGTGCCTCACACATGCTCTTCACTTTAGCCTCACAAATATGTTGGACATTAAGTATGATACTTGCAATGTCTCAGGAAACTGAGGTTTGGAGGGTTAGCCTTTAAAAAGCCTAATCGAATGAGCTAGGATTACTCCTCTTTATCTCTACCTTGATCATTGTAGATTAATCCTAAATATTACAATTCTCATATCCTTCCAATAGAGGTGGCATCAAGCTGTTCAGAATGTGCCGTGTGCTAGCAGGGATTGGACATAACTGGTGATGGGGAGGAAGGCTGAAGGCTGAAGCCTGATGAGAAGTGGAGAGATGGATATTCAACCACACAGGTGGTAAGATGGCAATGCATTGGCACAGCAACAGGCTTCCTGTCTCATTGCCTGTGATTGTGTCGATTTTCAACTACTTCTACCCTTGGTTGCCAATTTTACTCAGTCATCAACACCTGTTTGTTCAGAATTCCTAATAAAATAACGAGCATCCTAACATATTTGAGAAATACATGAGCAGTAGGGAATGTCGTTTTCTTCCATTACGGTTGCTCCTCTGTCAAAGGAGAAAAAAATTTTACTTAGAAAAATAAAGACTTCTCTGCACTTACATGGTAGGAAAGGTCTTTTAAATATCCTTGGTTTTAGGCGGGAAAAAGCTAACTTCAAGGTTGAATGCTACTTGACTTTCTCTCTTTTTCAGAAATCCTTTATTCAACAGTTGCTTCCTGTACTCATGGCAAATGCACCATGCAGGGAGAAGACAAGATAAACATTTTCTTACTTCCTGCCTTGTTGGAATGTTGATGTTCATTGTTTCATAGCTCCTTACATGGAAATTTCCTGCATTTGTACACCCACACAAAGGTCCATGAATCTCTTCCAGAAGTTTAGCCAGGTGGTTGCATTGTGTTTTACTGACCTTTTCCTCAGATGTCTTGCATCAGAAGTCATGCCTGTTCATACCTTTCTGGTAAAGTTCAAAGTCACAGAAACTATGAGTGACAATATTATAAATCAGCAGGGCCACCAGGGAAGGGATTACTGAGGAGTGTTGCATAGAAATGAAAAAAATCCAGTTGAAGTCTTAGTAATGTGTAAGTTGAAGGAAACAAGCAAATTACTGGATCTAACAAGATACTTTGGATCAGCATCTAATTACTTGGTCCAAGCAGAAGGAACATAGAGAAATGACCCCTAAGTAGATGAAAAGAAGCTAATAAGATTCAAACTGAGCAGGAATACACAAAGATAAACAAACTTGTATAAAAAGCACCAGGTATATCAAGGTTCAAACTGGGCAGAAACATCAGAGAAGAAGTTTCTCTAAAGGTCTCCATTGGCATGTAGCTTAAGGGTTAGCAAGTGGTCCTCAGACTTGAATGTGCATCAGAATCCTCAGAGAGCTCAGTACACACAGAGTGGTAGGCCTCTCCCCAGAGATTTTGATTCAGTACGTCTAGGGTGAGACCTAAGAATTTGGATTTTTAACAAGTTCTCAGATGATGCTAATCCTCCTGACCTGAAAGCCAAATTTTGAGAACCATGGGATTAGCAGGCGCATCAAGCAACATGGTGGAGAATGCCTATCGTCCGTGGGCAGGAGCCATGTGTCTTCTTACTGGAGCCCTCTTCCTGCTGTGTGCACACTGTGCCTACATGTGGCCAAGGTGGCCCATAGCAAAATATCACACCTGCTGTGCATTTGGTGAAGGTGATTTCTCTAGCTGACCCTTGAGAAAAGGAAAGTATATTATTGTCTTTGCTTTATTTCTCCTCTGCTTCCAATTTAAAAAATGTGAGAAAGCATGTAATAAATGATTCACATGTTTAAAACTTAAATGAAAATGGGAGAAAACATGTAGAAAGAAAAGAAAGCAAATATGTCAACACAAAACTAAGAGGCCAAAGAACATGCATTAGTTTTAGCCCTGATTTTAAGCAACCAAGGTAAGAATGAGAAAAATAATGGGTTACATAGTTCTCAACTTATAGAAAGCATATGTAGAAGAATTTTTCAGGAAAGACTGATACGTGTGAGATTTTGAGTAATAAGGAGGAGCGTAAAGAGCGACTGAGGAGAGTGGTATCCTACGCACAGTTTTTTAAAGATGGAAGGTGGAGATAAGAAGAACACATGTAGGGGACAGTATGGAGGCTGTTTGCGGATGAATGAGAGCTAGGATGAGGGAGCAAGAGTCTCAACTCCCAGCAGACAGGCACTCTGATGGACAACGTTAGCTCTAGAAGACCTCAGGCCTTCGGACTTTTTGCAAAATCAGACCCTGAGCTAAGCAGAAACAAAGACTCTTGAACTGTTGCTTGGCCACTAGGAAAAGCAGACCAACTTCCCCTGAGCCAATCGGCTCTACTCAAAAAAGCAACGACTTATCAATAGCCTAACAAGGGGGCAGCCATGTCTGGAAAAAGGCCACAAAGGATTCTCCGGGAACTTGAACAAGGTTACCTGCTGTAAAACAAGCACCATAACACGGGGGAAACACCCAGGAAACACACGCAAAACAAACTCAACCCCTTTCCTCTGCCCACAGGCTTTTGTGAGGTGTCTCATGGCTCCAGGTCAAATTCCTGTCATCTCGTCAGACTTTCCAGACTCCTAGGACATTTGGCTAAGGCAGGTGTTACATCTTCTGTCAAGGGACTCTCTCCTGCCAGGAAGGGTGGAGTGGCTGAAAGGGAATAATCCAGTCGGGTCTTTTCCATTCCCACTTCTGTGGTCTCCTTTTGACTCTCATCACATCATCACATGAATCACAACAATCTTGACACACATGGCTATGCTAATGTCTGAACATGCCTTTTGTCCCTAGTGGCATCTTTCTTAGGAAAAGGAAAAAAAGACAGAAAAACAAAGCACGCGAAATAAACCCCATTTGCTTGGGAATGATCAGGAAGAATCATGAAGAAGCATTTGCACAGTCCTGTGGCCCTTTGCTTATGCTCAACTATTAGGATAAGCATCTAAAGTAAAGGTATGTGAACCTAGCTTTTTCTAGCCTGGGCTTATTGTTTACTTTTGCCTTACTGTCAAATCCATCATAAGCTTCTCATATTATCTTTCCCATAAATACACTAGACTCAGTGGAAAGGAGAACATTCCTCTGGGCTGCTTAACAAGCAAATTATTTTTCAACTGCTTCATCCCCTTCCTCCCCCACCCTTTGAATAAACATTTGGGAGACACAATCCTGTGGCCTGGCAATTTGCAAAGATACTCTTTGTCCTCGCAAAGGCAAAACAAGACAGACGAGGTTAATGGAGGATATGAGTTATCTTGGGTAATCAGTTGAAACAGCCACATCTCTAATTTAAGGCTTCCTTTGATTTATCAATGTCATATTTCACATTAAGGCCCCCAATGTCCATTTTCTTCATTTCCTTTCTAATTATTGCTTCCCAACTCAATAATTTGCTGTTAAATAGTTTCTGAAGTCTTGCATCTAGTTTGTTCGGCATCTTGGAATGTGATGAGAAAAATGGGCTCTCTGTTGGAAAAACCACATGGACTTTTTGTTCTTTTCATTTACGCTTCCTATCTCCTACCCGCTTGTGAGTAAGTAGATCCAGGCTAGTGGCTAATGATGCAGGAGACTAAGAGTAAATAGCTTTCATGAGATCCTTGGGGGAAGGGTCAGCAGCATTTCTACCCAGTGGAGGATGGGATTCTATCAATAAGTGCCCAACCTCCTGCCATTTGGTGGGACAATCCAGAGGCGATCCAATCTACATGGATACAAATAAATTGAGCCTACTGGGCACAGCAGTGAGCAGCCTGTGGATGCACCTTCTCTGCCCCGCTCACCCTTCCCCTCTCCTTTACTTCTGCACTCTGGGATTGTCTTTCCGATCTCAATACTGCATTCCTTTACAACATTTTAAGGTGGAAACCAAAAGGAAATATCCATGTCCCCTTTCAGTTTGATTAGCAGAGGAACTAGAAAAGCGTGCTCTGAATTCTTGAACTCAGAAAAAAGTCACCTGCTCCCTTTCCCAACGGTAGCTAATTCTGAGAATGGACACCCAGGGATCTCTTACTAACAGCAAGTATGGGGGCAAAACTGAATGCATGTGTCCCACAGGGTAAGCAATATGACTTTCTGCAAGTATTCATGAAATTCCTTCCTGTTGTTAATTTCAGAATGGAACATTGCTCTTCCTGAACCAGGTCGTGCTTCCCTTGGTTGAGTACATCTTGCTGCCTCCGCTGGGGCCTGACGCTTGGAGTTCTGCATTCACTGTGTAGACTATGAGAAGCTGGAAGCAGACCGACCATTCTCCTGAGCACCTTAGAGACTCTGGAAAAAAAAGGGAGGAGGCTGGTCTCATCGTTGTTTGGAATAGGTCTTTTTTCTGAGAAGGAAATTTTTTTAGGCTTTAACAGAGAATCAGGATGACGCCAGGTATCAGTTTGCTAGGACTGCCATAACAAAATTCCAGAGACTGGCCGCTTCAGGCAATAGAGATTTATTTTACCATCGTTTTAGAGGCTGGAAGTTTGAGTTGAAAGTGTCAGCAGGTTTGGGTTTTCCTGAGGCCTGTCTTCCTAGCTTACAGATGGCCACCCTCTCACTGTCCTCTCATGGTTTCACTCTGAATGCAACAGGTGTCTAGTGTCTCTCTACCATGTACCCAAACTTCTTCATTTTTTAAAGACATCAGTTAAATTGGATAAGGGCCTACCACTATGACCTCATACTCCCTAATTACTCTTTGAAGCCCTCGTATCTGGTGTGCCAAACCCCTATGAACCTCAGTAGGGAAGGCACCGAGTTCAAGAGGTCAAAGAAGAGACTCAGAGCCAGCAAATGAGACATGGGGTTTTGTCAGGGGCTGACATACAGAGAAGAGAGCCCAGTGGTGGTGGGTTGGACAGGAAAACCACAACTGCTTGCAAACAGCATGCAGTTTCTATAACATTCTCACTTAACACCCTCCCACTAACAGCCTTCTCCTGGCAACTCTCATTTAACCCCAAACCCAGAGCCTCATAGGACCAGCCTAGGCTCAGTTGTTCTCATAGACAAGTAACGAATCTCCTGGTTGGCCACTTCCAGATTCCCTAGCTTGAAATAACATTCAGGTGCATCTGCCATGCAGGGTCATTCTAAGGGTAGCTTAAGAATAATCTCCAAATACAGTCACAATCTGAGGAACTGGGGATTAGACCTTCAGCATATGAATTCTGAGGAGACGCAACCCAGCCCATATCAGATAGAGAGGGAGAGAATTGTTGAACTCAACGTGGCATTGTCTGGTTCTCTCACTCACACCCAATCTTAGAGTCTGCCCCAAACTTAACCTTTTCCAGAAAGGTATCTTCAGATCATAAGCATCGCTGGACAAGTCTTTCCACCACAGCAAGGTATCAGACACCCACTTTGTCTTCTGTCCTGATCTAGAACCCTTTGGCTGGTCTGGAATCATGGGCTGGCACAAGGGCATGTTTCCATTGTCCCCACTGCTGCCTCCTGTGGGCCACCCCTGATCTCTCTGTGTCCAGCAAGTATCAGGCCAAAGCCATTCTGCTGGAGGAGGCAGAGGCCTGTCCTTGCCCTGTGGCCCCCATCCTGGCGGACTGGTCCTGACACCTCACAGAGATAGTGAGTGACATCTGCCCTGCCATTAATGCTTCTAGCAGTGCTCTAAGACCCACTCACAGTCCTTGGAGTAGCCTTGGAGAAAAGCACCATGCTATCTTCAAAAACACTCTCTTCAAGGGCACACATGCTCTCTTGTCAACAAAAGCTTTCTCTTTTTCTCCCTCCTTCCCATCACCCACAAAGCCCCCATGGTTTGTAATCAGCCTGCTTTGAAATTTCTCCTCATGCGAAAGGGCCCTGAGTTGCAAGATCTGGATCAAGTAGTATTTCAAGGGTGACTCCTTTAGCAAACTCCCAAGTATAAATCTACTGAAAACTTTAAAAGGTAATTAAATACTTCCTTATTTTTGTGAAGCATTTCAGAGTTTATTAAGATCTTTGATATATTCATTGCATTGATCTTTCAAGAAATTTAGAAAGAGAGCATTTCTTCATCTCCACAAGTAAATTGAGAGGCAGAAGTTTGCCTGATGCAGCCATCCTCCGCAGACCACGAATTAGAACTCGTATCTTCAAGTGCTCCTTTCAATGTTCTTTCAAAACTCCTGTCATTCTCCCAAGACCCCTTTAGGATATTGTGCAAAACCCCTAGGTTAATCTTTATCCAAGATGAATGAGAAATATCATGTGAGAGTGGACACCGTGTGACAGGTAACTAAGCAAACACTTTTCACCTTCTTAAAACGTCCGTTGTTAGGGTCTAACTGAGGTCTCAGGGGAGTCGGTGGGGTGGCGGGTAGCTGGAAAAACAGTTGAGGAATTGTAGATGGTTTTGACATGGCTTTTACTCTCTCTCTCCGAGTATGAGA
Source organism: Saimiri boliviensis (assembly GCF_048565385.1). Taxonomy (NCBI): domain Eukaryota; kingdom Metazoa; phylum Chordata; class Mammalia; order Primates; family Cebidae; genus Saimiri; species Saimiri boliviensis. The sequence continues at coordinate 114,052,979 of NC_133458.1, forward strand.
GAGCCATGGACGCAAGAAAGCTGTGGACACAAACCCAGGGTGAGAGGCTGGGTGCAGGGTGACCTGGGTGCAAGCCATGGACACAAGACATATGTACAGCGTCAGAAGGGTGATTATACCTTTTACAGACAATAGTCATGCCGAGCCAAGCATGGGCACATGTGAGTAGTTAATTAATGCATCTCACAAGGTGTGGTTACATAATACGAGGAGTTGTACACCTGTGCTCCAAACCCACTGAGTCACGCTGCACCAGAAATCCTCCGTGGCCTACTCCTGACTAAAGCATAGCCATCTCCCTTACACTAGCCATGCTGAACCAATTTACTATTATGACAATCCAGGTGACTGTTTGACAGCCCTGCAAGGTATTTTTTTTTTTTTCTAGGCTGCTGTAACCAAGTACCACAAACTAGGTGGCTTAAAATAACATAGAAATTATTTTCTCACAAATTTGGAGGATGGAGTCTGAAATCTAGGTATCTGCAGGGCCATCCTTTCTCTGGAAGTTTTAGGGGAACGTTCTTCATTGCCTCTTCTAGCATCTGGTCCTTGTAAGCTATCCTTGGTGGCCCTTGAGTCTGTAGACACACCATTCCAATGTCTTCTTCCATCTTCACATGGCTGCCTCCCCTCTGTGTCTTGTCTCCCGTTCTTATAAGGTCACTAATCGCTGGATAAGGGGCCATCCAATTCTACTATGACCTCATCTTAACTTCATTACATATGCAATGACCCTATTTTCAAGTAAGATTACATTCACAGGGATTAGCATTTGAACATGTCTTTTTGGGAGACACAATTCAGTCCACATTTGTATAGAGTGCTATCACATCATTATCAATATTCTATAGGTGAGAACTTCGTGAGGCTTAAAGCAGGTCATTCTCTCTAAGCAGGTTTCTCCAAGTTTGTTCCAACAAGCATCTACATCAGATCCACCTTTGGGATTGCTATATAGCAAACTCCTGGGTCTCACCACAGAGCTGCAGAATCAGAATCCAGAATCTATGCATTAAGTTAATGCTGTAGGTGGCTTTTAGCACACTTGATTTGGGGAAACCCCTAGATTAGTAAGAGCCAGCAGGGACTTTGTGAGTAAGTAGTAGAAACTGAACACAAGCCCAATCACTCAGACCACAGAACTTTATTTCTTTAATTGATCACTTCATCTTTTATTCCCTAATCCAAAAAATCTGTTGGATTCTTTTTTTTTTTTTTTTTTTTTTTTTTGAGACGGAGTTTCACTCTTGTTACCCAGGCTGGAGTGCAGTGGCACAATCTCGGCTCACCGCAACCTCCGCCTCCTGGGTTTAGGCAATTCTTCTGCCTCAGCCTCCTGAGTAGCTGGGATTACAGGCATGTGCCACCATACCCAGCTAATTTTTTGTATTTTTAGTAGAGACGGGGTTTCACCATGTTGACCAGGATGGTCTCAATCTCTTGACCTTGTGATCCACCTGCCTCGGCCTCCCAAAGTGCTGGGATTACAGGCTTGAGCCACCGCGCCCGGCATCTGTTGGATTCTTTGCCCTCAAACTCTTATGAATGTCAGTTTTGCTTGCTCAGCATGTGTGTCTCTCCCAGGCCTCTGAGCCATGTGGTCCAAGTTGGCGCTACACAGACACACATGGGAGCCCCAGCCTTTCACCAACCCTTTGGTGCTCCTCACGTTATTCTGTCTTATTCTTTCCATGTCACCTAACATTACTCTGCTGTCACACTCACATGGAAGAAAGCCAGTCCACGCTTTGATGCTTATAGCATCTTCACATCTTTAGATTTTTACACAACATACCATCTCTTCCTAAGGATTATGCAACTTTCTTTTAGGAAATGTTTTCAAACCATTGGGCAGTTTCATTTTAGACACCTCTTTCCAAGATATGATACTGATTTTGTCACATTCATCCTCTGTTCAAGGGAAAGAAAGGACTAGTAATTATTCCTCTCTGGAGGGATACCACTATTGTATCCATTTTATGCATGAGCCAAGGAGATCTTAAAACCAAGGTCAGAACCAGGATTTGAACCCAGATAATGTGCCTCCACTTGATGTTAACCTGCCTAGGAAAGTTAGCCTCAGCCCTTTGTCTTGCATTCCAGGCTCTATAGGGTAAGGCTCCTCCTTCCCACCTGACGCTGTCTGCCATCATCATCCCCTCTTCTTTATTAACCCCCTCCACCAACTACTTCCTTCCACTCTCAGGCACTACTCATTCCCATGGCCTGATCTTCCAAATACATTCTATTTTGGCTATTAGCATGCAGTGTTTCATACTGTCATTATTTATAAGCAAGGACAACGTTATAAGCAAAGGAGAACGTTATGTTCTCATCCCTCACCCTACTAGGAAGACAGTAGGCACAGAATAACGAGATTGTGAGGAGTGAAGCCAGTCCATCCTGGGAGTGACAGCTCCACACACAGTGGAAACTGTTCTGAGAGTCAAAACTTGCCTTTCATCCTTGACTCTGTTACTCCTCAGAGTTATGTCTGGGTGTGTCAGTTTATCTCCCTGGCCTGTACAAAAAGGGTTGGGCTACACAATTTCTAAAGTTCCCACCAGATCTAACACTCTTTAAATCTAAGCCCTGCTTCCTCCATAAAGACACTCTTAGAACTTCAGCTGATACTGATCACTTCAATTCTTAATCGAGTCCATATTTCAGTACCAAAAAATCAAGATGCAATTTGACAGAAATATTTTGTACTACTTCTGGATATGGAAAGCAATGAAATGGTAGCTAAAGTGCCAAAAATGCTGCTATGCCTGAGAGATCTTGGTAGAAACAAAGAGGCAGAATATTTAAAAACAAGACTATCCCTGAAAATATGGAATGTGTATTTAGTCCTCAAAACATATACATTTTATTCCTCATTGACTACCTTTTTTTTTGCACCTTTATATATATACTTTTCTATCTTCTCTATTTGCGATGTGTATAAGTCTTAGCTCCTCTGTCAGATAAATTCCTTGAGACTAGAACAACTATCTGATGTTCTTTTTGTTATTTTCCACAGCTCTTAGCCCAATGCAGCCTCATAGTGAAAGTTCAACATACACATTTTACCCTAGCCAGAGTACTATGATTAGGTTGGTTATGATCAGATAGACTCAATATCCCAGCAGATTGCTAGATCACACATAAGCAACCAGATCTTTTAAAGAGGCAAATGGTATACCAAATAGATAACAACACATTAAAAAAAAAAATCTATGGCTTAAACGAGATAGACATTTGTTTACTTCATTCTCATGCAAAAACCCAGAGGAAGGACTGGTTTGGTGAAATCACAGTCTTCAGGGTCTCAGGCTCCTGTGTTCTGTTTTGTCAGCCCAACATGGGGCTTCCAGCCACAACATCGCCTCATGGCTCAAGGTAGATACGGTAGCTCCAGCCGTTGCTTCCCACTTGCAATCTAAAAGAAGGAAGACAACTGAAGCGACAAAAAGGGTATTTCCTAGCTGAGTCAACACACTTAAAGAACCCTTCTGGGAAGTATCACTTTACACCTAAGCTTCTGTATTAGTCGTGGTTCTCCAGAGAAACAGAACAAATAGGAGATGATAGATAGATAGACAGATAGATAGATAGACAGACAGATAAAGAGATTTACTATGGGAATTGGCTCATGTGATTGAGAAGCTCCACGATGGGCCATCTGCAAGCTGGAGAACTAGGGAAGCCAGCAGCATAACTCAGTCCAAGTCCAAAGGAAGGCAACTAGGGAAGCTGATGGGGTGACTCTCAGTTTGAGACAGAACACCTGAGAAACTGAGGAGTCTTTGGCGCAAGTCTCAAAGCCAAAGAACCTGAAGTTCTGATGTCCATGAATGAGAGAAGATATGTATCCCAGTTCCAGAAGAGAGAGAATTCACCTTCCTTCTGCCTTTTTGGGGAAGAGACAGAGAGAATTCACCTTCCTTCTGCCATCTGGGCCCTCAGCTGATTGGTTGGTACCCACCCACATTGGGGGAGGGTGGATCTTCCACATTCAGCCCACTGATCCAAATGCCAATCTCTTCCCCAGACACCTGCATAGACATCTGGAAATACAATAGGTCACCCATATCCACAGATTCACTTTTTTTCTGTTTCGGTTACCCACAATCAACTATAGTCTGAAAATATTACATGACTGCTCTTGCTGCTTTGGGGCGATTATTAAGCAAAATAAGGGTTACATGAACACAAGCACTGCAATACTGCAGCAGCTGATCTGATAACTGAGAAGGCTGCCAAGTGGCTAATGGCTCTCCAGGTAGGACAGAGCAAGACTGCATGAAGTTTCTTCACACTTCTCAGAATGTCACACAATTTAAGAAGTATAAATTTTTTATTTCTGGAATTATCAATTTATATCACAATGTTTATACCACTCATTTCACTTTATCTCATCATATAGGCATTTTATAATCTCACATCATCACAAGAAGAGGGATGTGAACAGTACTATAAGTTATTTTGAGAGCAAGAGAATCACATTCACATAACTTTTTTTTACCGTACATTGTTAGAGTTGTTCTATTTTATTATTATTGTTAATATCTTACTGTAACTAATTTATAAATTTTATCATAAACATGTATATATAGAAAAAAATATGGTGTATACAGAGTTTAGTACTATCCACTGTTTCAAGCATCCACTGGGGGTCCTGGAAGGTATCCCCCATGAATAAAGGGGACTTATTCTGTAATGCTATATCAGCTATCTAGGTTTCCCTTAATCCAGTCAAATTAATCTCACAGTTTCCATCTCATTGGCCAGGACATACTCATGTGGTCATACCTAGCTGTAAGGGGAGCTGAGAGCTGTTTAGCTAGGTATGTGGATTTTAGAATATAGGTGGAAGTCTGCCATTGAGGAAGAGGTGGAGGGCAATTTTCAGCCTGTCTCCTATTGGTACTTGGAATCTCCAATAAAGAGGCTCACTTTCCTACATTTACTTTCAAGGAGCATTTGCTCTGACTTTGTACTTTGTCCAACGAGAATGAAATAGCTAAAAATAACAGCATTTGTATTTTATGCTCCTCGTTTCTCCTTGTATTTTTTTCCTAGGAGGCTACCACCCGAGGGAATGTAATCAAAGCCAGTGTCCATCGCTGAGAGAGGGGATTGTTCCCTGCCTTGTTTTCATGCTCCAGAGAAAGGAAAGTCTGAAAAAGCCAGAAGAACAAACATGCTGTGGGTTTGGACTCCTCCCATCATCATGCTTCAGTCTCATTTGGATTCATTTCCCTCAAGGGAGAGGAGAATGAGTCTCTTGTCAGTGCCTGGGCATGTGGCTCTGCCTGAGCTGCTGCTACAGGAGGAGGGGCACAGTCTTCACATCCTCCCCAGCCCTCCAAAGTGCCAGTGGATGGCATTGCAGTGGCGGGCGAGCACGGTTCCTGCCGAGTTACACTTGCTGTGTAAATATGGAGCTAAAATGATCCTCGGCCAGGGGAAGGGTGTTGTGAGGCGAGGCGCCCTAAGAGGATGGCTGTCTGGGCAAGAAGGAGAGACTGGCACTTCCTCAGCTATCTGCATAGTATACCAAATACGATTTCTGGATCCTTTTCCCTGTCAAACTCCCCCAGAAAGAAAGAAAGAGAAAGAAGGAAAGAAAGGAAGAAAGGAAGGAAGAAAGAAAGAAAGAAAGAAAGAGAAAGAAAGAAAGAAAGATAGAGAAAGAAAGAAAAACAAAGGAAGGGAAGAAGGAGGGAGGGAAGGAGGGAGGGAGGGACGGAGAGAGGGATGGAGGGAGGGAAGGGGAATAAAAAACGTACAAGGTGCTCAGGATAACAAGACGCTGAGGGAAGCCAGGATGTTGGAGAGGACACAGAGGGGCGCATGGCGTGGTCAGCACAGACGTGGCCACATCGTGAGATGGTAGCCGCAGGGTCACTAACCAAGACCGTGACCTTCTACCCCCAGCACATGCTTCTTCAGTTCACGTTCCTCAGACTTAAGTCGGGCCTTTTGGAAAGAAGTGAATAGCAGCCCCTGCTGCAAAGGAGGGACCTGATTAACCCCCCCCAGAGCCACAGGGTTCCACACTTGGCCAAAAGTCACCCTCATCTACCTCCCTGCAACACCTTAGCCACTGTGATGACCTTGCTTTCTGTCGCTGCGCTGTGATCTGGCTTTCTTGCCCACATAAGAAAAATTAAAAGAAAATGGAAGAAAACAACACAATGCTTTCTCCGGCAATGTTAAAGGTCACTTTTCAGGGAAGCCGAGTGTTCTGCCCCGATGGGCTCCAGGCTCCGTGACAACTGTCTCTTTTCCAGGTGGCCATGCACCATGTGGTAAGCACACTTTTCCCCCAATTAGAGGCTGTGCCACAGTTTGTTGACAGGAAATGCTAGATGGATGATCTGTGAGTCCCCAGCCCCAAATCTTGCTGTATTTGAAGGCATTTTTCTGATGTGTCTCATCTTTTGCCAAATGGCCTGTGCCCTCAGCCTTCCTCCTGCCCTGCGGAATCCACAGCACTGCTCGCCCGGGACACATGTGTGCTGGCCTCCAGAGAGACACAGGCCTGGTCCTGACCGCAGATGCACTGAGCCGTATTCTCAGAGCACTACACTGCGCTCTCCAAGGCCCAATAGGTTTAGACTGAAGACACACAGCGATCACATCTGCACCACGGGCCCTCTTAACTGCAGGTTCCAGACCATTAGCAGGCAAGCAGTGTGAGGCCGTTCCCGGCTGTGCTGTTTTGCCCTAAAGGATGGGCCCTCACTTATAAGAGATGTCGAACCCTAAACAAGTTTCAACTCTGCTCCAGTAATGGTGGCCACCCAGTGGTTAGCACAGAGAGCTTCTATTTGATGTCTGACTCCTCCTAAATATGAGCTAAGAACACAAATCCTACCAGTGAGTAAATTGCTGCGTTTGGATTATAATTGAACTGTTTTGCTGCAAGCATTGCACTTGGAAAATTACAGCTCTATCACAATAAGGAGCCAGAAAGGGTTAATTCACCTCCGAAGCAAGCACAGTTGGTTCACTCTTTCCTCTCCAGAAGGAGCAGATCAAGAGGTAATTATAAATGACTGACAACCTTATTTATAGTTTTATTGAGCTGTAATTAAACATTAGAGTATTCATCCTCATTATTCTAGCAATTCTACTTTTGATACATCCTCAGAAGGAAAAATTGGAAGTAATAGACTAGAATCTTCTTATGATGTTTAGCCTCTTTTAAAGAATAAAGACTTCCATTGGCAAGGGGCAAAAATTTGATCTAAATTAGCAAGACCTGTTCCCAGAGTCCAACGTCACTTCCAGTCACTGCTTACACATTTCAGGTACTGGACCTGCAGAGAGTTTACACTGTCCCACAGGCTTTCCTCGGTGGCTAGGAGCTAAGGACTCATTTGCAGAGCACAAGAGCTGTTTTCAAGTAGATATAAAAAAAAGTCTAGACCCTCAAGGAAATAACATTTAAGTTCATGTTTAAAAACTTCTAAACAAGAATGATTTGTGAGAAAAGTTGGCTATTCACTCCCCAATACATAAAACAGACATATGATCTGTCTTTGCATAGCTCCCAGTTTGAGTAGGAAGAGAATAAGCTTATAAAAATCAGGTTTTTTAACTATAGCAAGTGACATGATTGAAGGAACATGGCATAGGAATAGAGAATAAAGGGTGATGGAGAACATGCTTAGTAACGGGAGGCTGGTGCAGCTTCTCTGAACGGGTGATCGCTTATCCAGACCTGAAGGCTATAGGGAGAAGAGAGAGCCTGTGTGAAGGCCCAGGGTAGAAAAAAGAGAGTTATCCCCTCCTGATCTGTCTGGGGAATATGGTTAAGAAGGAAAATCCCAGGAGTTAAGGCTGAATAAATAATGTTTTCTTTTTCTTTCTTTCTTTCTTTCTTTCTTTCTTTCTTTCTTTCTTTCTTTCTTTCTTTCTTTCTTTTTTTTTTTTTGAGATGGGGTTCTCACTATGTTGCCCAGCATGGTCTTGAACTCCTGGGCTCAAGCGATCCTCCCACCTTAGCCTTCTAAACTGCTGGAATTACAGGCACAAGCTATTGCACCCAGCCTGGAGAGAGATGTTTTCAAGTTGCAACTGGTCAACCACTTGTTGGAACTGTTATATTGGGAATGTGTATGTAGATGATAGAACTAAACTTTACAGACTTTCCCAGTTTGGGGATGCTTACTTTGCCATGTAACGGGGCTTACCTCATGGCAGCCCACATTCTGGCCCAGGTGGTAAAAGAACTAGGTAGCCTACCCCATGTATTTGCTTGGTGTTATGAGAACACAAATACATGTGCACACCCCGAGCCCAGCCTATAGCTCTTGCCCTCAGATCCTGCCTAGCTCAGCACACCCCCACTTGTCTCCCAGCCATTCCTTCACCTCTCTAATCCATTCTCCACATTGCACTAGAAGTGGTCTTCCTAAAGCCAGATTTGATTAGATCTTTTTAATAACTAACAACATGTATCATAATCGACACAATAAAGAAAGGACAAGCTAATGGCCAAATTCTTTCTTTGCTTCAACTCTTGCTAGTTTGTGCTCTAAGAATCTAAACTACTCTCAATCTTCTAAACTCTGTTTCCACAGCTCTGTTTTCTTCAACATTTTTTTTTTTTGCAGGCCCCCTCATCTCCAAGTTGGACTTTGCTCTCTGCGAAAGATGCCCACAGCCTGCATCTGAGACTGCCTCTGAGAATCTTCCCTGGCTCCATCCCTCTTGCAAATGTGAGATGATAATAAGGCTTTCCCTTGCTTTCTTGGCCCTTCTCCTCACAGATAGATTCACTTCCTCATGACTGCATCAACCATGATTGCAAACTCACTATATTTCCTTAAAGGCCCACCCAGGCTGCTCAGTGCCCTGGAGGATGGTAGGCAAATACTCATGCCCATTGTGAAGTCGGGCGCTTTGCTTTTGCTGTTCCTTTTGCCTAGAACACCCATCCCACATTTCTTTACAAGCTATCCTGTTTTGACCAGTTAGCAAGTAATTTAAAGTGTGTTGCCCTTAGGGCCCATCCATAAACAACCAGCTTTATCTAATTATCCCTCCTCTCTTTTCAGTATCTTATATATACCAAATATATTCAAATTATTTGTTAGTGGGTGCACATCCTGCATTGTAAATTGTGCTCCCTAAAGTTAGCTCTGTGTCTCATTCAGTTCCCCATATTCCCTATTTCATTATTCTCTGCCTGGCATTCAGTAGATGCTCACCAAGTGCTTGTGAGACTTTTGAACCAAACAAAGAAAATAACAAAATAGAGAGTCAGTTGTAACACAATCCTTGACTCCCCAGTCCTACACAGTGGCCTGCACTGAAGACTTCCAAATCGTCAGTTTAACCCATCTGATCCCTGAGCCAACCATAGCTTGGATGTGCATTAGGGACCCAAAATTATTTAGGTTGGGGGACTAAAAGTCTTGTAGGCTTGAACTTATCCTCAATTCTTATAGTCATTTATCTGAACTTCTTTGAGGGCACTTGCTGCGTTCTACCTGTACATATTCTTTTCTTTATAACTTTAAAGCTCTGTATAGCTAAAGTATAAAATCATTAAGGGTTGTACCTAGCACCTGGTAGGTACTCAATACATCATTGGTGAATAAATATCTTTTGCTGCAAACACATCCCTTCTGTTGTCCTAATCATTTATATGTTGAAATCAAATTCAGTATAAATTCCAGCCTGTAATGATCTAACATGTGGTGAATGCCAGTATGTGCTAGCTGATACTGAGGACACCAGTACAGATCCAAAATTTAACACTCAAATCACATACACAAAAATAAAAGCCTAGGAATTACTCAGAGAATTTTGCAAACATATCAGAACTATGTCATTTTAACATTGGATATGTGGCTATATTGGGTTAAATGTTTGCATGTAGAGATACATTTTAGACAACTAATATTTATTTTTAAAATAATAAGACAGAGTAAATTCAAATAATTGTATTCAAATAAACAATGACAATATACACTCTCACACATACATAGAATAACCACTGAGATAAAGATCATGCAAGGATCTGTTCAACCTAAAGGAATTATGGTAAGACAGAAATAAGGGTAGAATGTATTATATATAAATACTAACTGCCCAATTTGCTTCACATCACATAATATTAATGATGACTGGCATTTTGACTTGCATAGAACTTTTTGTCTAATGTGATTACATCATATGTGCAAATAACCATATAATTGCTTTAATACGCATTTAGTTTTAGCCACAAAACCAAGGTTTGATCCTGAACAATTCACCAGACCATTATCCAAAAGATAACTTATAAAATGATAAATTGGACTATTAGAACCCACTTTACTCTTGGTCATGGGCAATAAAATTTGGATTTCAGTTGACAGGACATGAAGAAGACTGGAAATGCTACTTTCAAGGAATTTCATGTGCTTCATCTGTGGGGTACACAATATATATATTGTATATCAAAACAAATTGTGGTCAATCTTGACTTTTTTAAAGATAGTATCGATTGAGTGAGAAAAGAAAACACTCCTTCTGTTGTAATGATGGAACAAACAGTTACCTTTAAAGCTTGAATATTTTCCAAGCATGCCTCCCCAAAAGTTTTCTGATCCACAAGTTACCCACTTATTTTTATTTTCATTGAAAATTTTATCAATTTCTATTTTATTTTTTATTACCCATCCTATAATGATGCATAATAAAACATCCTATAGGATCCTAAAATAATGCATAATTATACATTCTGTAATGATGCATACCAACGTGTGCCCATGTTTGAATGTAATCCATTTACATTTATTGTACCAACTAATAATATATAGTACTTCTTCTGTTATCTTGGTTTATGCTCTATGTGTTTTATACTTCACAACTGCTCCCTTTATGTTTTTCAGTCTTTTGTTATGTAGGAACTGTTTTTTAACCTTTCTGAAACTTGGTAATTTGAAGATATATATTCTGGTTAAACTGATAGTCAACATAAATTTTAAAATGCTCCAGTGTACATTTTCTCTCAGGAAGGAAGCAGGATAGTTGACCCTTTGCCCCTAATAAGTAAGTGGAAAAAAATAAGCATTATTTTGCTTTTTTTTGTCCACTTATTTATGAGGGGCAAAGATTTATTTTTTCCTCCTTGCTAGTTGCCCTGGAATAGGGGCTTCTAATATTTATGATAATCTTTACAACATGGTCAGGTAAACTATTGATATGTTCCCTCCTTTTTTAAAGCATTTCCATTTAATGTTCTAATCACATTTACAACCACAATTATTTAAACTTAATATTATCTGGCTTCCATAATATGAATACTTCCCTAGTTTTTGGATGTTTAATATTAACTTGTTTATTGGTCAGTTGCCACATGACTGAGCGTTTTTCAAAATGAGTATTCAGGTGGTTTATTGATGAGCTCCTCCTACTGTAGTGAATTTTTATTCAGTAGTGAACCTTTCTATATCTCAACATTAATCATGCATTTCTTACACGTTTCCACTGGCTCTATGGACACTTTTCTTTCCTGTTTACTCGTGCCTGAATGATCACAAGGTTCTTCATACCTGAAGCTTGCCAATATTTACAATGCAGGGAGTCCCGTGATTCCCGGCAATCACCATATGAACACTGTCAGAATATTCCTCTAAGATCCTGGAAGTCTGCCTCCTTTGCAAGAGCTCCCTCTAAATGTGTGATTTTTAAAAATCAATTTGTATAGTATGGTCCTTTCGAATTGATGAGGGGTCTGCTTCCCCCACCTGATCATTTTATACTGAGAAACACAATGTATTCATAGAATATTTGGTCATCTGTTTCTTGTCTCTTTCTTTTTCAGATGCAGGCTTATGCTGCAATTTCCACAGCATGCTCTTTTCACTGTTTTCCTGTCCCTTCCATGTATTACTGTCAGTGTCTCATACCTGCATTCTGACTATTTCTGGCCTATGGCATTACCCAGACAGTACTCCCCAAACAGACACCAAAAAAAAAAAAAAAAAAAAAAGTGCCTTTGAAAGGGTTTGGTTGGGTAAAACGATGTTAGCCAAGACAGAAAGCAATTTCTTCACCATTTAATTGGTGAAGGCTCCAGATTCTAGAATACATAACTCACTAAGATGGGGTGGAAATTTCCTAACGTCTTTCTGCTTGATCCAGCTTGCCTATCTCAGGCCCCATCCAAGCTTTAGTTGGTAGAAATTCCTCCTGGCATCCAGCAAATCATTAGTCTGTATTCCTAACTTTCAGTACTATACAGGCTTTTATCTCTCATTCCATTTCCTTAATTACTGCAACGAGAACTTGAGAAGGTGTATAACATGCCCCGACCTAGCTGCCGTGGGAAGTTTATCTTTACAGGAAACTGGCAAAAGGAAGGTCAGTCTGACCCCATGTTGAAAGGAAGTTTGCCCCCTTGATTTTTCTTTACAGTGCTGACAACCTATATAAAAGTGGAGTACAAAAATAATCGTAAGCAAAAACAGGCCACTGATTCTATGACCCTGCCTCTCTCTGCTGACCATCAAAATAGGGAAGGGTCAGTGCCCAGGGAAAACAATCATCTCACACCAGGGGCATTTCTCAACAAAGAAGAGTTAACCAGAGCAACAGCTGATTTAACAAACCAAGGCTGCTGAGGACAAAGCAGAGGGGGCTGCTGGAAGAGGGTCTTTGAGAAGGAGTGTCAAGTGGGAATGCAAGGCAGTGGGGCAGAGCTGAGGGCACAGGCTCTGGTCTCTGACTGAGTGCTTTCAAATCCTGGCTCTTCTAGCAGATTATTCCTTATTTTATAGATAGTACCTATCTCAAAGGGTAACTATAAGAAAAAATGACATTATATATGCAAAATGCTTGTAATATCATTATGAGCATTACAAGCAATAGTACCTGGCCCATGATGAGGGCTCATTAATGTTAGTTATTATTATTATTATTATCCTCACCCACATGTCTTAAACACAGAGAGATCAGATACAGACAAGGCAGAGAACAGCTAGCACATACGTCCTTGAGAAAAACATGCAGGTGATAGAGAGGGTTGTTTGTTCCACCAAGGTCCTGGTGGCTCTGGGAACAGCCTAGACTTGGGGGGGGGGGGACAATTGAGGCTGTCAGGACAGGAAGCCCTGGACTGAAAGTCGATGGATGATACACATGCTCCCTGAGGATAGCAATGTTGCTATAGTTTCCTTGAAATCTCTATATTCTCTGTATCTAACCTAGAGGTGCATATGTAACAGGCATTTAATAAATATTTGTTAATTTAATGCAACAGGGTCAGCGCAAACCTGGACGAGAAGACCAGAGGCAGCATGAAGGCTGAGGCAGAGCTTCAGTGGAGAGTCACAATGTTAGTTTATTGAATGATAGCTTATGTGATTTATTCAGTACCTTCAGTGGTCTGGGAAGGCACTTTACATATATAACGTTCTTTCCAATTCATCACCCAAATTCCAATTTTCGAAATGAAGACACTGAGCCTTTGGGAGCTAAGTAATCGGTTCAGTCTCTTTCCACTGTGGTGTGTCTAAGCCACAGTGTGAACCCAGACTGGCCTGAAATCAAAGTTCACACTCCTTCCCCCAGCTACAGCCCTTCTCAAGTCCTTAGACAAGAGAGAAGCTTTAGGTGTCTGGGAAAGGAAGCCCAGCACAGAGGGCACTGGTAGGTTCTACCAAACAAATATCCACTTCAGAATGTGGCTTGAGATAGAGGGAGAGGAAGAGTTCTGAGCCACCTGCACCTGAAGATTCATCCTGGAGGCATAGAAAGGACAGACGGCAGCTTGAGAGCCAGGGAATCCACGTGGGACTTCCAGCTGTGCCAAGCCTCACACTGTTTTGACCAGATCTTAGCTGTTAGTAGGAATTGAAATAATTGAAAGAATAAAATATTCCAAATATTCCATTTTGTCTTTTTATTAACCTGCTGCAGCATCCAAGGAGTAATTCTCATGCCAGTCACAAGGGAAAACTGTGCATTTGGAAATTGCTGGGTCACTGTAAGAGAGATAATAGACATCCTGATTGTGACTATCATTATCATATGATTCAAATTCACTTCAAATAAAAGTCATGTATTTAAAAAAAAAACAATTGTGAATGTTGCAATAGAATGAGTACTAAACATCCTAAATTACTAACCTCCCACTTTTTTACCTCCCAAATGACAATGATTATGAGTCTGACCTTTTCAGCTGATGACTCAAGAAAGAAATGCCAACAACTCAGCTGCTACAGCTCTCTGTGTTTTTGAAGAAAGTCTTCTGGTAACAACTGGGACACCCTGAAAGTGTTCTAAGAGGGTAGAGATGAACAGAAAGGTGCTGACCTGCAGAGCCCTCCCCACCTTCCTTGCACTGGGCCTGCAGCACCATCACCTTCCCAATGAACACAGAGTGGAAGCCCATGGGGAATCAGTTTTCCCCTGGAAGTGGTACTTTTGCCATAGCTCGGCCAATGGGGTCTTCTGTGCTCCAGGGCCACCAGAGGTCCCACAGTTGCCCCACAGAAGGATAAACTTCCCAGTTGTAAAACACATGCTGCCCACTGGTTAGAGTCCCTGCCCATTGTCAGAAGAGGAATAACGGTGGCCACCCTCATGTCAAACTTGCGTGGCTGTCCAGCTGCCATTGTGGGAGAGATCCTGTCAGGTCACTAGCACTCACCCCCATGTCTCTCTGGAAGAAAATGTAGGGACAAAGTCAGCAATGCCTAGGCCAGAAAGCTGGGTGGAGTAGTGCCTGCCTCCTCTGCTGTGAGTTGATAGATGGGTGTATTCCACAGGTTAGAAGTTAGAGAAGTTAGAAGCGGCTAGAATCAACATTGGCTGCTGGGCAGGAGACACAAGAGGAAGTTCAGGGAACTATAGACCCTAAACCACTTGCCCAAATTCACCACCTTTCACAGGACACATGGGGACTGGAGCAGCTTGGAAATAGGATTTCACAAAGACAATGTCTGAAGCCAGGAATTTTCCTTGGGGTAACAGAGGATGTCACAGGAAGACACTCAGAGTCCCATGATCCAGGCAACCAGATTCAAAGATGTCACAACATGTCAGAGGCCAGAACATCCTCATGATTAAGGTGGTCTTAGAGCAGAGCTCAGGAAGATGAGGGCAAGCATAAGCCCATGGAGGAGGGGACCAGGGCCAGGAGGCTGCAGTCAGCCCATGTTAAAGAGTTCAAGCCTTGGAAAAATATCAAACTGTGGTCCAATTGTATAAGAATTACCTACATTGACCAGGCTCACACCTGTAATCTCAACATTTTGGGAGGGTGAGGCAGAAGGATTGTTTGATGGCAGGAGTTTGAGGCCATAGAGAGCTATAGTTGTGCCACCACACTCCAGCCTGGGCAACAGAGTAAGACCCTATTTAAAAATATATATATATCACTTACACTACATGTCAAAAGATGCAGATTCCTGTGTCCTCTCTAATTCTATGCAGCTGAGGCCCAAGGGTTTATCCTGGAGGTTAGCCTGACTTGGAGGTAGTGAGATTTGAATGGAGAGGGCAGAAAAGAGAGGGGAGATTGATCCAAACCAAGGTCAGCAGAGGCTTCCTTTATTTTCCCAGCCTTTGTCCAGGCCACCACCACTAAATCTGGCCTCCAGGGCTTGAGCACACAGGAAAAAATAACCTCAAAACTGAGACTTGATTTAGTTCCCTACAAGAGATTACCCCTTGGTGCTAATCCCCAGCTCCTCACCTGCTGTGCTAATGAGCCTGGAGTCATTAGTCCTTTCCCACAGGGCCAGGAGCCCCAACTCACCCATGAGCACAAGTTTCAGGGCTCAGAGCTTTAGCTGAAGCCCAGAGCCAAAGCCCCACTGTGTTCTTCAGCCTCATCTTTCCAGCTCCCTGGGACCAGAGCTGCTGCATGAAGCCAACCTCAGGCCACATTTGGTGCAGTCAGGAAAACAGGGACAGGCCCGGAACAGCTTCTGTCTTCAGCAGTTCCAAGAAGATCAAAAAACTATCTGCAGCCTCCACCTACTTTCTGGTGTGGTGCAGAATTAAATTCTCCTGACATTTACCTGGAATCTCCTGGCTGTGGGACCTATGGTGGCAGGCATTTTATAAACACTCAATAAAAAGTTATTTAATGCATAAAGGTGTGCTACTCCAAGTCACGGACTACCTCCCTTCTCCCTGCCATGGTGGTCCAATCCACGGAATGGGTTTCTGCCTCCCCCTTGGGTGTGATGTGCCGTTACCTTTTCTTAGGAATAGGTAATTTCCCCTAAACCATAGGCTTCTTCATTAAGGCCCTGATCAACTCTTTCTCTTCTCCTAGAAGCTGGTCTTACTCCACGTGCTCCCTAGACTAGAGGTAGATATGCAAAAAGCAGGGATCGGCACACTTTTTCTGTAAAGGGTCTGGTTCTGTGGACCACACAGCCCCTATCATAATGACTCAACTCTGCTGTTGCATTGCCAAAACAGCCATAGACAGTAGGTAAACTAGAGAACATAGCTACATTCCGATAAAACACTAACTACAAAAACGGACTGCTCCGGTATTGGTTGGGTTCAATTTCAGGCTCCAACAGTTACCTAGCTGTGCAGTCTTAGTCAAATTACTTGACTTCTCTAAGATACATCACTATGATCTCCTACAAGGGTTAAATGATATAGATCATAGTGATGATGAAGGGTTAAGTGAGATTCATGCATACAAAGTATTTAAGAGGGTTTCCAAGCACACAGTAAACAATCAATAGCTGATCACTCTTTTACTCCTTCAGACAGTGACAATTCTGCCCAGCACTTCCTAGTAACTGGCTGCTGCCTCCCCCTACTGCCTGCGGGGTCCCCTATGCTAGGCTTTGCCCCACGCATGCTTGAGTTTACTTCTCTCTGAGCATTGTTTCATTGATTGTTCAGCTGTCCTGGCTGCAGCCGTCCTCTGTAAATGGATTGCACTCTGTGGTTCACTCCCCTACACTACTGAGCTACACTCCCCTACACTACTCCTCTCAGCTCCCATGCACTCTACCCGCCCAGTGCTGCCACTTGATTCTAGCACACCTAATGCAGAGCCCCTGTTGCTCTCTTAGCTCTTCTCACAGCTAGCAGGCCCACTGGGTGCCCAGCAGGCAGAGTAGATGCCTCAGCTAGCTCTGCAAAAGTTGCAGATCCTCTCAGAGAAAGATGACATTATGGCTGCTGCTTTTGGGAGAGGAGACTCTAAGCAGCTCTCTCCTGGTCTTCCTTCCCATCCTAAAATACGAGTGCATCCTCCCAGCCTCCCAGTTCCCAGCACCTTGCCCTCTACCGGGCCACGTTTGACCAGGCCTGTGGAGAATGACATACCAAGTAGAGAATGACTGCCCTTTCCAAGGTACCTTCTTAAACCACCATAGCTAGATGAGCTGTGACATCATCTTCCCATACCAGTGCTTCCCAACAGTGCCCTGAGGAACAGTCATTCTGTGAAACAGTAACAAGTACTTGCAAAAGGGAAAAGTGTCCTGTGACCAAATAAGTTTTGGGAAAACATTTCTTTTCTACAGGACTTCTCAGGGCGGTTCATAAGCGAGTATGCACTGCTCATCTTCAGGAGAAGAATGAAAAACTCTGCAGCATTTCTAAAATTTATTTCAGTGTGGAACAATTTTCAAGGGCCATCACACATGATCAGGATTCTGAGGAACACATTCTGGGAATTGCAGCTGTGGCCGAAAGGCCGTGTATCTCTGCTCTCTGGGTTGATTGATGGCAAAGGTTAACAGAGTGTGCATGGTAGAGAAATCTTTAAAATCCTTCCTGTTTGTTATACTTGTGTTCATTTCTCATCACAACTTGCTCAGCACATTTGTACCACAGGCCCTGCTGGCTTGCCCCAGGGAGGTGGGCTGGCTCCCTTCTGTCAGCCAGACCAGCCAGATCCATCAAGAATTCCCTTAGTGAAATACAATGCCCCTTCCTTCCTGAAGCCACCCAGTCACCCCAATCTGGATCTTTCCAAATGTTCTCCTCTTTGACTCTTAAAAAAAGTGCAAAGCGGCCCACAATTCATGTCAAATGAACTGGCCTGCAGCTTCCTAGTTTGTCCCCATGGGCTCCTTTACGAAACCAGGGTTTTATTGGTTTTAGTCATCCCATCTCCTTAGAGGCCTTTGCTGAACTCGGTGAACTTATTTAAACATCCCCAGGGCTTCTCCTGTTTCCCTCAGCCCCCTTTCTCTGTGCCCGGAGCCTGGTGGCGCTGACCTAACGAGGCATTGTGGAAATCCTAAATCTTTCTAACAATTCCCAGATTGTAGGAAAACTTTGCTGTCTGCATTCTTCGCCCTCCATCTGTGTCCACACAGCCACAGTCTCTGTCCTTGTTGTCCAAGTGGGTTCCCACTTTGTCTCGGAGGGAGATGGCGCTAAGACCCTGTCTCAGAGGTATCCCCACTCCTCCCGCAGGGCTAACCCTCCTTCATTGAAAAGTGACTTCTCTTTTCTTCCTCCTTTCTTTTTATTGCAAATCCGTAGTAAAAGAACTTACACTCAAACAATGTCTGGGAAGTACCTTGAAGTCTCCTGATGAAAGGTGCTACGGAGGTCCTATATATTATTATTTCTGCAAACAAGGGAAATAATAGCTTGTTGCTTCATCTAATTCCCCTGAGTGGGCTCAGGCTCTGTAATTACCTGGGTTATAGGGCGCTTGCTCAGAAGGCTGCATCCGAAGACACAGGCAGCCAGATGGCCCCGACGGGGTTTCACAACATGCTCCCTGAGTGCTCACTCAGGCGTATCTGCTGTGAGGCCGACTTGGGGATGACAGAGTTAAGCCAGATTTTTAATATGTAGAAATTGACTTTAATAGGCGAATCTACAAACCCGTGAAGCAAGTTCGTGCCAGTTCCTCCCTAGGTCTGAGCACCCATGCGGAGGGAACAGATGCCTGTCTTTCTCTAGTGGGGGCTGAGACACTGGAAGGGTGATCTGGGAGGGCCTGAGGAGCTCTCACCAACTCAAGGCAGAAGGCGGCTTCTAACTCGGCTTTCTTCCTCTCTGCTTGGCAAATCTGCTTCACTCTCCTCGTTTTCAAAATGAGAGGGTTGATAAAGTCCACCAATTCCAGGATGCTTCTGCCTGGCTCCAGCACTTCAGGGGACCCCCTGTGATCACTCTGTGGCTCAGAAAGAAGCCCTCTCGAAAGAGAGGTCTTGGGCATCTGGCCCCCATTTCAATAAGATCTGCTCTACTATTCTCCAGTTATGGTTCCTTGTGAGATTTTATTTGGGGAGGGAGAAGGGTTCTTGCATGTGAAAATGATCAGGTTAAAACATTTTAGGCTGGGTGCGATGGCTCATGCCTGTAATCCCAGCATTTTGGGAGGCTGAGGCAGGCAAATCGCAAGGTCAGGAGTTCGAGACCAGCCTGGCCAACATGGTGAAACCTTATGTCTACTAAAAATACAAAAATTAGCCAGGGGTGGTGGTGGGCACCTGTAGTCTTAGCTACTTAGGAGGCTGAAGCAGGAGAATTGCTTAAACCCAGGAGGGAAAGGTTGCAGTGAGCCAAGATCACACCACTGCACTCCAGCCTGGGCGACAGAGTGAGACTGCATCTAAAAAAAAAAAAAAAAAAAATCATCGAGATCTTTTTAACTCATAATGTCCTTTGATCCCCTTTTTCAGCATCTCCCATTCAGATGCTCACCTCACAGCCCAGATTTTCACTCCCATGTTTTCTCTCATATTCACTCAACTGCAGGTGAAAATTATGATGTATTTCTGGGAATAAATTAAAGGTATGTTTTGTGTTTGAGAAAGTCGAGTGACCTGGCAGAAACGGAATTCCGTCTTTCAGCATGGGAGTTGCCAGCAGGGTTCCTGGGGATTTTCCCCGCCCCTGTTGTTGGCGCAGTGCTTTCTGCAGTCCTTCTGCTTTTGCAGGTGCTCCCACCAGACCAGCAAGGATGTTGACGCCTTGCCCGGCTTCAAGCCAGAAATCGCTGGCCTCGTAGAGCTTCCATCCCTATTCTTACAGCCTATACATATATTTCTGTTCTGCAGTGGGTTTCACTTTTATCAGGGTTCTCCGCACACATAGCCTGTGGCAAGGGGCCTCCCTTTTGCCCTTTCCCACTCTGGCAGTCTTGCTGGCAGAGAGACCTTGCACCAGCTCGGGGCTCACGCACGCATGCACATTTGCCCTGAGCGATGCTTCTCAAGGAAACACAGGGAACCCATCTATGGCTTCCTTGCATCTGCTTCCTGGCGCCCAACTTCCACCTGTGCCAGTGCCTCTGTGAGCTGCTCCCTGAGTGCTTCTATCGAAGCCTGAAAAAGTCAGAGCTGCCAGCCTTTTTCTTCCCTCCCTGGAGCCAGTCTGACCTGTTGGGATTCAGCAGAACTTTCCAAAGTACTGATTGGTCCCTCCCCCAGTGTCCATGAGAGTCAGTGGAGAACTCTGGAGATGCTGACCACATGGCGCTCTTGAAAAGGACAGAAAAGGGGCTGAAGCTGGGTGCCTCTGGCCTGGGTTTACCAAGGCCTTTTCCTGGCTTTCACAGATAGTGCTGTTGTTCTCTTGTCTCTGACCCACGGAGTCTCTGGCTATGAAACCCTTAGCTTCTAACCCCTTCCTCTGAGACCCCAAGGGTCCCATCCATCGCCTGCAGCTCTCTTAGCTCCCCTCACAGCTGGCAGGCCCCCTGGGTGCCCAGGAGGCAGGGTAGATGCCTCAGCTAGCTCTTCGAAGTTGCCAATCCTCACAGAGAAAGAGGGATGACCTCATGGCTGCTGCCTCTGGACAAGGCGACTTTTAAGAAGCTCTCTCTTTGTCTTCCTTCTCATCCCCAAATAAGAGTGAAGTCGGCCGGGCGCGGTGGCTCAAGCCTGTAATCCCAGCACTTTGGGAGGCCGAGGCGGGTGGATCACGAGGTTGAAAGATCGAGACCATCCTGGTCAACATGGTGAAACCCCGTCTCTACTAAAAAAAATAGAAAAAATTAACTGGACATGGTGGCGCGTGCTTGTAATCCCAGCTACTCAGGAGGCTGAGGCAGGAGAATTGCCTGAACCCAGGAGGCGGGGGTTGCGGTGAGCCGAGATCGCGCCATTGCACTCCAGCCTGGGTAACAAGAGCGAGACTCCGTCTCAAAAAAAAAAAAAAAAAAAAAAAAAAGAGTGAAGTCCCCCAGCCTCCTACTTCCCAGAACCCTGCCCTCTGCTGGCTTACATTTGACCCAGCCTGTGGAGAATAGCATACTCATTGAGAATGACATCCCTCTCCAAGGTACCTTCTTAAACCTCCTTTGGGCTGAGATCTCACTCCGTTCTTGGGCTCCTCCTTGCTAAGGCCTGTGCAACAAGGCCATTGGTTAAGATGTTTCAAAACACAGTTTGACCCCACGTTTCCCTGACGTGTCGTTGCTTTCTCCTCCTCCCAGCCCCAGGCCTCCCGCACGTAGACGTCTCATCAGAGTCGGGGGACTGAGAGCAGAGCTTTCCTCTCTGATCCCTTCCCTTTAATAGGGCCCACCATGGCCCATGGCAGTGCAGAGTCTGAGCAGCATCTGGCTTGGGCTGGTCTGTAGAGATCTGGAATCCAAACAGTCTTTAAAGAGTTATGACTCCAGGAACTGCGGATGGCAACGTTTTCTATTATTAACAGTTCCAACTTTCCCATCTGGCTGTTTTCAGAATGAAAGCTGGAGATTACTGTCAGCATTAATTACAGTCAGGTGTACTTTTCTTCTACTCCATTTTGCCCCAATGGTTTCTCACACAGCAAGAAATCCTTAAAATGCGTGTCCTTTGAAATGTGGCACATAAATCCTTGCTGCTAGTGAGAGCGGCTGTCAGCCCGTTGGGCTCTTGCTGGATCAAGGGGAATCTCACAGAGTTCATGGAAGCTTCCTTGGGTTTAGAAACTCGCCTGAACTCCTTGGATCTTCAGGAAAGGAAATGTCAAGAGGATCTGCTTCCTCGCAAGATTTCTGGCACTTCCTGCTTCTAGTTTAACCAGAGCTACCTCAGAAACAGTTGTGTGAAATGTCTGCGTTGAGGGCCCGGCCCCGGCTGAGTCACAAAGGGCAAAGTTGCAAAGGAAGAAAACCGAGGAGGCTGAGCCACGATCCACACAGTCCCTCCAATTCCCCACCCAAGTCTCCTTCCCACGTCATCCTTTTCACGCCCTCTCTCCCTATCTCTTGCCCTATTTTTAGTCAGTGTTTGAGCAATATAGTCTCCTTCCAACATATTTTGTCTCCTTCCATCTTTCTCCCTATATGCATATTTACATACATGCTACTTGTCTTATCTTTTCTGGAAGTTACTTTCCATTATTCTCATTATTTTTCTCCTTAGACGTCCCACATATATTAATGTTTAGAATTAATAAAACATCAGGACCATCCTTTTGTAAAGACATTTGAATTTAAATCGAGTAGGCCCTTCTAGTATTCGTATTATTCTTTCACAATAGCAATGCTGTTTAGCACTACAATTACTATTTGGGGGACCCTGGGTAAGCTGCTTAGACCCCTTGGGCTTCTGTTTCTTTGCCTGCAAATAACAATAGTATTTCTCCACAGGGATGCTTAGGGGATTGAGAAAGACAGAGTCAGCTCTGCACAGGCAAGAGGCAGGTGTTAGCTGCTCAGCTGGAGTGTGCTGCATGATTCCAGGCCCTGGAAGAAAGAACAAGGAACTGACTCTAGAACATTCTTGAGAGGGCAGCTCTCATCTTCTTGGAGGATGAGGGAAGGATTGTTGATATAACACTACAAATGTGTAAGTGACATAAAGCCATCACTGTTGTACTCCCCATTTTTTTCATGATAGAGCACAATCTTCCTGAGTTTCACTTGTCACATGAGGCTTATTCCATTTTCCAATAGAATGCACCACCTTACCTAATAGCCCTGTGATTTGATTTTATCCCTGAGCAATTGCAAAGTTCCAGTGTTTGAAAAAAAAAAATCATTAACCTAGAACTTTGTCCATCCTGCCTACCCCGGACACACTACCTGCAAACTAATAGACTTGGGGAAAGGGGATGGGGGACAGTGGATAATTTTTAAAGAGCTAAGCAGAGTAGGGCCTATTTCCTTAATGGAAACTTCATAGAAGAACTTACCATGACCACGTTGGTTGTACTACTGAATCAGCCCTGGCCATAACTTGCTGCAATTAGCTGCTCCCAAGTCACTTGCCCCTTTGAGCTCTACAGTGGCGCTGGCTATCCCTCATTCCATTCATCCTTGGCTTCCTTCCTCAGCTGCCCGGAGAACTTCTGCGGTGGGTATTTGCCACAACTCCCCTCTGAGTTCCTGCAGCCATCTTTCAGATTCATTCTCCAGCTGCATTTCATAATCTCAGTAGAATAAATGAAGTTTTTGACAGTTAATTTATTTCCTTGATATATTTCAGGTGTCTCTTCAGACAAAGCTCTGGCTTAGTCATGTTGGTTGTCTTGAATCGGATATTAGGTGAGAATACTTCCTGGACACCCATTATTGAAATGTGCATTAATTGTATTTGCACACAGTCAGAGGGCTCAACGACCTTCCGAACTTCTAATTTTTCTACTTCATTAAACTCAATGGGTGTGCTGAGATTCATAAATGAGACAGTTATGAATGCAGTCACAACTGCGTGGGTCTGCTTAAAATGGGTATGCTCATCCCTGGGCTAGTGAATGTACAGAAATCATCTATTACAAGCAAAATTAAGGGAAATATGTTATGTAGATGAATGGTTTAGTCAAACACTCTGTTTTCCAGATACTAAATGTTTTTGGACACGTGGTGTTTTATTGTTAAAGTTGGCAAGTCCCATTTCTTTCTCTGTGCTATAAACTTCTAAAGGTGGTGTTTCCACTTCAGCTCCTTTCCCAGACACAGGCTTTAGGAACTAGCAGGGTAAATTACAGATACCCTGGGGACAAAGGAAAGATTGTGGGTTGAATGAACATGGAATTTTGGGTGTGGCTGCTAATTCCTGTTTCCCAAACCCATGCCATAGGTAGCTCCTGCACAAAGAAAGCCACCATCATCATTGGGAGACTGCTGTCATTGGGGAACCCCAGGAATACCCAAGCGCATGGCACCTTCACTTCAGAGTGGTGTCCCTGCACCAGTGATCAGGGTGTAACTTTTGGAGGCAGACAAATACATATTTCAATCTTGGCCCTGCTACTTACTAACTCTGGGATATCAGAATGCTGTCTAACTTCTGGGACCTCTGTTACATCATATGTACAATGAATTTATAGCTATTTCAAGGATTCAAGAAGGCAATGAATATAAATCTCTCAGATCAGTTTTAGTGCCTGGCACATAGAACATGCTTCATACATGCTAGCTTTATTATCATAGACCCAAACTGAAAAAGGGATCTAACCCACATGGGATCCATGGACTCTCCTCCTGCTATTCCAGCATCTAACTATCCCATTATATCAGTCTCTGTGCTACCTAACAAGTGACAAAAAGCTTAGTTGCTTACAATGACAAATATTTACTTCTCACAGTTTATATGGATTAGGGGTCTTGGCACAGCTTGACTGGATCCCCTGTTTAGGGTCTCACAAGGCAGTGATCAAGGTATCAGCTGAGCTACATTATCATCTGGAGACTGGACTGGAAAAAAAATTCACTTCCAAGCTCACTCAGATGATGGCAAATGAAAATTCCTTGCAGCTGTGAGACTGGAGACCCCAACTTCTTATTGTTCATCAGCAACTAGAAGCCACTCTCAGCTCCTGAGGCCTCCCATAGCCCCTCACCACCTGGCAGCTTGCTCCATCAAACACAGCAACAGAGAAAAGGAGTGAATCTGCCAGCAAGACGAAGTCTTGCACAGCATCATCTTAGAAGTGAGTTCCCATCACTTTTGCCGTATCCTATTGGTTAGAAGCAGGACAAAAATCCCATCTACCCTGAGATTATAATAATACAAGAGGACACTAGGAGGAGGAGACAATAAGACTGACCATAAGTCTATCTGCCACAATTAGAAAAGGCTTCAGAGGGTAAGAAGTACAAGTAAGGTCTATATCCATGGTTCTCAGATTATGATCCCCAACCAGCAGCAGCACCGGCATCTAACAAGAAATGCCCCATCTCAGGTCACACTCCAGCCTTCATGTATTAGTATTCTATTGCTGCTGTAACAAAAGACTAAAAACTTCATAGGTTTTTAAAACCAGAGTTTTATTATGCTGTAGTATTGGCAGTCCACAGTCTGAAATGGATCTCACTGGACTGAAATCAGGGTGTTACTTGGGCTATCTTCCTTTTGGAGGATCTAGGGGAGAATTCACTTTTTTTGGCCCTTTTGAGCTTCTAGAGGCCTCCCTCCATCTTTGGCTCTTGGCCAAGTCACTTCATCTTCAAAGCCAGCAATAGTGGGCTGAGTTTTTCTCACATTACGTTACTCTAATCTCCTCTTCTGCCTCTGTCTTCCACATTTAAGTATCCTTGTGATTATATCAGGCCTACCTGGATACTCCAGGATAATCTGTGTTTTAAAGTCAGTTCATTAGCAAGCTTAATTCGATCTGCAAACTTAATTCCCCCTTGCCACATAAGGTAACAATTAACATATCCACAGGTAACAGAGATTAGGATATGGATATCTTTGGGGACCATTATGCTGCCTTCTACAGATACTGTATCAAATGAGGGGGTGCAGGTACCTCTGATTTAACAAGTCCTCCAGCTGATAATGATGTACACTCAAGTTTGACAGCACTGGTCTACGTCAATATTATTTGAAACAACTAATTCATAGAATATGGGTGCCAACACTTGGTCACTGGAGAGAGTTAAGAATCAGAGGATTGCTGTGATGGTTAAACTGTTAGGAAAAATACAAAAGAGTTCATCAGGAATAAGTGACAAGGGTTCTTTTTCTGCTTAGAGTTTCTGAAGTCTGTACTCTATCCATGAAAACTTAGGTGCAGTAAGCCCCCTCCCTTCATGTCAATGAAGTGGAAAGAGAGCCCCAGAGCACATGGCATTGGGAGATTAGTCGTAGCCAATGATGTCTTGCAGAGATGATGTACAAGAATGAGAAACATCCTATCATGCTGTTGATTATGTAAACCATGAGGCACTACAGATAGAAGATGTAAAGAAATTAGGATATGTTGCAGAATTAGTTCAAAATTTGATCTCTGGCCCACAACATATAAAAATTATGCAAGATAGTTTTTTCCTGCACTCTTAACACATTAAGAGCTAACCATTCATTTCATTTTATAGGGAAGAAATTGCCAATTTTTAATTAAAGCCTAGCAATGAATGAATAAGGAAGAAAGAGGAGACGATCCAGTCAATTGCTCTTTAACATTAGCTGCATTGGAATCAGCTGGATAATTTGATAACATACAGATTCCTAGGCTCTACCCCTTCTGGCTTAGGAAAGGAAAACTTGCCTTTTTTCCATCTTGGAATGTTTAAGAAACAAGAAGGACAGAGGTGGAAAATGATAAAGCTGCAATCTATGTCCCAATCTTCCGCTTTCCCAGGTTCGACCCAGAGAAGCTAAAATGAATCAGACAAATTAGTGCAAGTCAGAGGTCAGAGGGAGAAACTGTGTCTCCAGATTCCCCACTCACAATGTTTTAAGATCTGTGCTTAGAGCCCCATGGCAATATGGTGTATCCCAGCCTAGATAAGAGAGTACAACAGCAGGGTAGGAGAGGAAGGTGCTCTAGTTGGTGCCTCTTGCTTCCTGTAGCCCCCTGTAGGGGGGTTGCAGTGGGCCAGCATAGCACAGAGGGCTGAGGCCAACCACAATGGTGGACTACTGTGCTTGGGACTGGATGGGAGTGTGGCAGACACTTGGTGATCCACAGCCACCTGAAGAGAGAGGAGATCCTTCAGACATAAGTGCTGGTTGTTGACTACAACAGAGCTTCACCTGAGCCAAAACAGCAGTCACAGACTTCAGGCTTGAGTGTCAACACTGCCAGGGCCACCCAAAAGACAGAGGATGAGTGATCAGCGAATGGAGGGGCCTCCGAAACCTAATGCCACATAGTCACACCAGCCAGCCCACCTCCCCAAACACACAGACACCCCACCAAATGCAGCCAGGGAAGAAAGGAGACAGAAGACTAAGAATCAAGAGTGTCTGAGTGTAAGGATAACTCAAATCACTGACTCATGCTGAGTTGGAAACAGGTAGTCTACAAGTGCATTTATCGGCAGTAATCAAGATTTTATTGTCTATGCAAATGCCAGTAAAATGAATGGTTCAGCTTGTGCCAATGTCTAGACAGCAGTGGCTGCCTGAGGATTTGGAAATCTCTGTAAGGGTTGGTCACTTCGCTTTCACCACCTGAGTAGGAGGGGCAGGTGACAGGCCCTGTGCTTCACAGTTGCTATCCCTCAGATATGCTATATTTCCCTGTTTTAGTTAATGAACGTAGGTACAAATTCACACACAAAAAATGGCCAAACAGTCATGCTTTCCCAGGCCCTAGAAATGTGTCTATTAATGATAGAGACAATGTGAAATATTCAACGTTAGCCCTTTGACCATGTAATTGTCATTATCCTGTGCAGGCTATGGCTAAAGTGATGCACCCAATTCTTTTTTGGCTTCAAAGGACATGGACAGCAAAGAAAAAAGACAGTTAGCAAATTTTCAACAAATTTGTGTCGAAGACCTTCATATGTGAAACTCCATGCTAGATTCTACATGTAACACAAAACAAGTATGATGTAACATTCTGTAGGAAAAGTACAATGTTATTCTGACCAGCAAACCTTTGAAATGTGGGCTGCCTATGTGTTTGTCAAACAGGTTAAATGGCAAGAACAGCGGCAAAATACCATCTATTCCCCACCGTGATATAAATCCAAAATCCCTGGGAGAAATGCATCCCCAGAGAAAAGCCAGTATGCAACATGGTTGGGTAGACACAGCCAGAAAGAGCATTTCCCACTGAAGGACCAGGCCATCAAGAAGACTGGTACACTGAGCAAATCTTCAGAAGGAAGGCACTGAGAGAACAGAAAGAGGAGAAGATCCTGGGCTAAAGGGGTCGGAAGCTGGGAAACCTGCACTGGGCTGCCAAGCACTAGGGCTCATTTCTGGCCCCCAGCAGCTCCCAGGGAAGTGGTGAGTTAAACAGGCAGGGAATAGTCCACTACCACCATAGACCTCCAGCATCCTAGCTGAAGGAGACCCTATGCCTCCTACAGACATTTAGGATGACAGGAAGAGCTGCTTGGAGGAGTGGTGAGAATAGGACTCCAGCCTGTATGGTGCCTAGAGGATTTGGCGTAGGAATGGCTACAGTGGAGCACGGCCAGGAGATCCACCTCTCAAGTCTTGCTATGCCCCTCAAGTTTGCTTTGGCCTTTGTTGACCATCAGACCTGAACAGAGCAGGGCTGTCTTGACTGAAATGGGGCCAATCTTATCTGAGATGTCCCTTGCCTGCCAGCCTCTTCTGGGGTCCCTGTGTGGCCACACCTGCTTGCAGCACAGCCTTCGATGCCCAACCAAGTAACTTCCTTACAGCCACCACCACACCTCCTTCACTAGTAGACCCCACTTATGGCTAGAGAGCTCTAGCAAATGAATCCCCACAGCCTCCTCCCACTACTTTGCTGGTGCACACACATGGACCTCATTGCCCCAGTACCAGTGGCACATGTGCATACAAACACTGCTGCACCACTGCCACCCTGCCATTGCCAGTGCATTCTTGCAAAACACAGACTTGATGAGGCACTTTTTTCCAGCAGCCCATCAAAGTGTCATTACCAGTGAACTGGAAACACTTTGGCCCTCCAGCACAACAGTTGTTTAACCTCAAGGGGCCAGAGAACAAAGCTGTAGGCCTGGCCCCAGACCCTGCGGGATTAGAGAACACAGCACTGCAGTGCTGAGCTGATCCTTGGTCTCTGAAAGCATCCAGAAGTGAAACCAGTAGACTAAAACCAACTTATATCACAGTGAAACTCTCAAGAGCATCAAAGAACATAAAAGCAAAAGCCCTATCTTCAAAGACTAAATGAACATCAGCCTACACAGATAAGAAAGAACCAGTGAAAGAGCTTTGGCAACTCAAAAAGCCAGAGTGTCTTCTTACCTCCAAACAACTGCCTTAATTTCCCAGCAATGGTCGTTAACCAGGCTGAAATGGTGGAAATGACATATAAAATTTAGAATCTGGATAGCAATGAAGATTGAAGATCACTGAGAATCAGGAGAAAGTTGACACTCAATCCAAGGAATCTAAGGAATTCAATAAAATGATACAAGAGCTGAAACATGATATAGACATAAAAAAGGACCAAGTTCATTTGATTTTGCTCCAATTGATTTGATAGAGCTGAAAAACTCACTACAATAATTTCATAACATAATAGGAAGTAATAGCAGAATAGACCGAGCTGAGGAAAGAATATCAGAGCTCAGAAATCAGTACTTTGAATCAACTTAGTCTGACTACAAGAAAGGAAAATAAATAAGAAAGAATGAACAAATCCTTTGAGAATTATGGAACTATGTAAAGAGACCAAACCTATAACTCCTACAGACATTCAAGATGACAGACAGAGCTGCTATGACTCATTGGCGTCTCTGAAAGAGACCAAGCAACTTGGAAACCATATTTGAAGTTATTGTCCATGAAAATTTCCCAGACTCTCTTAGGGAGACTGATACTCAAATTCAGGAAAATCAGAGAACCCTGCAAGATACTATACAAGATCACCAGCTGCAAGACACATAGTTGTCAGATTCTCCTAGTCAAATGCAGAAGAAAAAATATTAAAGGCAGCTAGAGAGAAGGGACAGGTTATCTACAAAGGAAATCCCACCAGGTTAACAGTGGACCTTTCAACAGAAACCCAGCAAGCCAGAAGAGTTTGGGAGCCTGTAGTCAGCATTCTTAAAAAAAAAAAAGAAATTCCAACCAAGAATTTCATATCCAGTGAAAGTAAGCTTCATAAGCAAAGGAGAGATAAAATCCTTTTCATTTTCAGACAAGCAAATGCTAAAGAATTTGTTACCACTAGATCTGCCTTGTAAGATGGCCTTAAGGGAGTATAAAACATGGAAACAAAAGATCATTATTTGCTACCAGAAAAACACACTTAAGTACATAGACCATTGACATTATAAAGCAACTACACAATCAAGTCTGCATAAATAACCATCTGCACACATCAATGTTAACCTTGAGCATAAACAGGCTGAAAGCCCCACTTACAATGTATACAGTGGCAAGTTGGATAAAGAAGCAGGACCCATCCATCTGCTGTTTTCAAGAGAACCATCTCACATAAAATGACAACCATGGGCTCAAAGCAAAGCAATGGCAAAAAATTTATCCAAGCAAATGAAAAACAATAAGGAGCAGGGGTTGCTATTCTAATTTCAGACAGAAAAGACTTTAAACTAACAATGATCAAAAAAGACAAAGGACATTATATAATAATAAAGAGTTAAGTTGAGCAAGAAGCTTTAACTATCCTAAGTATAGATATACCTAACACTAGAGCACCCAGATTCATAAAACAAGTACTTGGAGACTTATGAAGAGACTTAGGTAACTGAACAATAATAGTATGAGACTTAAACACCTCACTGACAATATTAAACAGATCATCAAGGCAGAAAACCAACAAAGATATTCAGGATCTAAACTTGACACTTGACCAAATGAACCTAACAGACATCTACAGAACACTCCACCCAAACAACAGAATATACATTCTTCTCATATGTACATAGCATGCACTGTAAAACTGACCACATGCATGGCCATAAAACAATTCTCAACTCATAAAAACCAAAATCATACTCTAAGACCACAGTAGAATAAAAATAGAAAGCAATACTAAGAAAACATCTCAGGCCAGTGGGGTGGATCACACCAGTAATCCCAGCACTTTGGGAGGTCGAGGTGGGCAGATCATGAGGTCAAGAGATCAAGACCATCCTGGCTAACATGGTGAAACCCCATCTCTACTAAAAGTACAAAAAATTAGCCAGGCGTGGTGGTGCGTGCCTGTTGTCCCAGCTACTTGGGAGGCTGAGGCAGGAGAATTGCTTGAAACTGGAAAATGGAAGTTGCAGTGAGCCAGGATCATGCCACTGCACCCCAGCCTGGTGACAGAGCGAGACTCTGTCTCAAAAAAAAAAAAAAAAAAAAAAAAAAAAGAAAGAAAAAGAAAAAAAAAGAAAAGAAAATATCTCAAAGCCATACAATTACAGAGCTATTAAGCAACCTGCTCCTGAATAGATTTGGGGTAAATAATGAAATTAGGTAGAAATCAAGGGATTCTTTGAAACTGAGGAAAACAAGATACAACATACCAGAATCTCTGGGACACAACTAAAGCAATGTTAAGATGAAAGTTCATAGCACTAATAACCTACAACAAAAAGTTAGATATCAAATGAACAACTAGAGGAACTAGAAAAACAAGAGCAAAAAAAATTCTAAGCTAGCAGAAGAAAAGAAATAACCAAAATCAGAGCTAAACTGAACAAAACAGATATAAAAGCCATACAAAACCACAAAACCAGAAGTTTATTCTTTTAAATAATAAATAAGATTAATAGACCTCTAGCTGGACTAATACAGAAGAAAAAAGATCCAAATAATCATATTGACAAATCACAAAGAGGACATTATCAACAACCCCACAGAAATACACAAATCCCTGAGACTATTATGAACATTTCTATGCACACAAATTAGAAAACCTAGAATAAGTAAATAAATTTCTGAAAACATACAGCCTTCCAAGAAATTGAATTCCTGAACAGACCAATAATGAGTACCAAAATTGAATCAGAAAAAAATAAAAAACACCAATAAGAAAAAGCCCTGGACTAGACAGATTCACAGCCAAATTATATTAGATACATAAAGCAGAGCTGGTACCTGTCTTACTAAAACTACTTCCCCAAAAAATGACAAAGAGGAACTCTTCCATAACTCATTCTATGAGGCTAGCATTATTCTGATACTGGCATCTGGAGCAACACCCAGTGAAAAAAGAAAACTTTAGGCCAGTATCCTTGAAAAAACATAGATGCAAAACCCCTCAACAATATATTAGCAAACCAAATGCAGCAGCCCATCAAAAAGCTAATCTACTGTAATCAAGTAGACATTGTTCTTGTGATGCAAAGTTGGTTTAACATACACAATTCAATCAATGTGAGTCATCACATAAACAAAACCCAAAACAACAACCACATCTCAATAGATCCAGAAAAGGCTTATAATAAAATAGGACATTCCTTTATATTAAAAACAAACAAACAAAAAAAACTCTCAAGCTGGGCATACAAGAAACATACCTCAAAATAATAAGAACCATCTATGACAAAGGCATAGCCAATATTATACTGAAAGAGCAAAAGCTGGAAGCATTCCCTTTAGAAATGGAACAAAACAAGGATTGCCCACTCTTACCATTTCTATTCAACACAGTAATGGAAGTTCTAGCCAGAACAATAAAGCAATAGAAAGAAAAGACATTCAAATAGAAAGAGAGAAGCCAAACTATCTCTCTTTGCAGGCAATATGATTTAATACCTAGAAAACACCATAGTCTTTGCCCAAGGGTTTCTAGATCTGATAAATAACTTCAGAAAAGTTTCAGAATACAAAATCAATGTACAAAAATCGTAGCGTTTCTATACACCAAATAACATCAAAGCTGAGAGCCAAATCAGGAACATAATCTCATTCACAATAGCCACAAAAGGAATAAAATACCTAGGAGTACAATTACCCAAGATGATGAAAGATCTCTATGATGAGAATTGCAAAACACTGCCAAAAGAAATCAGAGATTATATAAACAAATGAAGAAACAGTCTATCCACATGGGTAGGAAGAATCAATATTATACTAAAATGGCCATACTGCCCAAAGACATTTATAGATTCAAAGCTATTCCTATCAAACTATCAATTATATTTTTACAGAATTAGAAAAAAACTATTCTAAATTTCAGATGAAACCCAAAAGGAACCCAAATAACTAAAGCAATCCTAAGCAGAAAGAACAAATCTGGAGGCATCACATTACCCAGCTTCAAACTATGTAACAAGGCTGTGGTAACCAAAACAGTATGATACTGGTACAAAAATTGATACAAGGACCAGTGGAATGGAATAGAGAGACCAGAAATAAGGCCACACACCTACAACCGTGTTGTCTTTGATGAAGTCAACAAAAATAAACAATGTTGAAAGGACTCCCTATTCAATAAATGGTATTAAAATAATTAGCTAGCCATATGCAGAAGATTGAAACTGGACCCCTTATTTTCACTATATACAAAAATCAACTCAAGATGGGTTAAAAACTTAAATGTAAAACCCAAAACTATAAAAACTCTCAAATGAAACCTAGGAAATACCATTGCAGACATAGGCCATGGCAAAGATTTCATGATGAAGATGCCTAAAGCAGTGGTAACAAAACCAAAAATTGATTTATGGGACCTAATAAAATGAAGATGCTTCTGTGAAGCCAAAGAAACTACCAAAAGAGTAAACATACAACCTACAAAATGACAAAAAATATCAACAAAGGTCATTAGACCTCCAGAATCCTTAAGAAACTTAAACAAATTAACAAGTGAAAAACAAGAAATCCCGTACACAAAGGATATAAGCAGACATTTCTCAAAAGAAGACGTACATGCAGCAGACAACAGACATATGAAAAATAATGCTCATTGTTAATCATTAGAGAGATGCAAATCAAAACCATAGTGAGACATCATCTCACACCACTCAGAATGGCTATTGTTAAAAATTTAAAAAAAAAAAAAGAAAAGAAAAGAAACAGATGCTGGTGAGGTTTATAGAAAAGGGAACACTTACAGTGCTGGTAGGAATGTGAATTAGTTCAGCCACTGAGGAAAGCAGTTTGGAGATTTCTCAAAGAACTTAAAACAGAAAATGTGATACATATACACCATGGAATACTATGCAGCCATA
Source organism: Saimiri boliviensis (assembly GCF_048565385.1). NCBI lineage: Eukaryota > Metazoa > Chordata > Mammalia > Primates > Cebidae > Saimiri > Saimiri boliviensis. Next base: position 114,086,907 of record NC_133458.1, read on the forward strand.
AGAAATAACAAAACTCAGTCCTTTGCAGCAATATCAATGCAGTTGGAGGGTATTATCCTAAGCAAATTAACACAGGTACAGAAAAACAAATACTGCAAGTTCTCACTTATAAGTAGGAGCGAAACACTGAGTACATATGGACGCAAAGAAGGGAACAATGGACCCTAGGACCTACTTAAGGGAGGAGGGGGAGGATCAAAAAACTACCTATTGGGAGTTGGATTAAGATGGCAGATAGGAAACAGGACTAACTTGCAGCTCCCACTCAGATGAACAGAGCAGCAAGTGGACACTCATATCATGAACTTTCGCTCTAAGATCTACTGCTGGAACATACCAGGAGAGCCCCCCAAAAATCCACAGACCCTTTGAAGGAACTGAATCACCACTGCAGGCTCCTCGAGACACCAAAAAACTGTGAGTCTGCCTGCTTTCAACAGGGAGGCTTGTGGTCTGGGACAGGTTCTCCACATTTGTCACTGGCTGCCTGGAAATAGACTCAGTGCTGTTGTAGGGAGCATGGTGGAAATGAGACTGGCCTTTAGGACTGTGGGCAGCATGGGAATGAGGTGAGGCCTGTGACTGCCAGCTTTTTCCCACTTCCCTCACAACGTGTATGACTCAGCAGAGGCAGCCATAATCCCCCTGTAAATATAACTTCATTGGACTGGGAACCACACCCCTATTCCCCACAGCAGCCATAGCAAGACCAACTCAAAGAGAGGTTGAACTCAGACATACCTATCTATGCCTCAACCAGGTGGCCTTTCTCTACTTGCCCTGGTAGCTAATGACAAAGATCATAATTTCTTGGGAGTTCTATGACCCTGCCCACCACCTGAGAAAGCAGAACACTTAACCAGGTGCCCCTAGGGCAAGTTCGCATCCTCCCTGTAGGACCATAGCTGATGGGATCTTCAACGTGCCACCTCCTGACTGGAGGCCAACCAACACAAAACCAGCACACTAAACAAAAACACTACCAAGGATCCTCACAGAGTCACTTCACTCCCCTGCTACCTCCACCAGAGCAGGAGCTGGTATCCATGGCTTCAAGACCTGAAGATGTATCACATCACATCGTAGGACTCTTCGCAGACACTCCCCAGTACCAGCCCAGAACCTGGTAGCTCCACTGGGCGGTTAGACCCAGAGGAGCAAAAATGTAACTACAGTTCAACTCTCAGGAAGCCCCATTCGTAGGGGAAGGAGAAGAACACCATATCAACGGAGCACCCCCGGGACGAAAGAATCTGAATATCAGCCTTGAATCCCAGATTTTCCCCCGACACAGTCTATCCGAGTGAGAAGGAACCATAAAAACAATTCTGGTAATATAACAAAACGAGCTTCTTTAACACCCCCAAAAGATTACATCAGCCCACCAGCAATGGATCCAAACCAGGACAAAATTTCTGAATTACCAAAAAAAGAATTTAGGAGGACTCTTATTATACTTATCAAGGAGGCGCCAGAGAAAGGTAAAGTCCAACTTAAAGAAATAAAAAACATGGTATAGGATATGAAGAGAAAATTCTTCAATGAAATAGACAGCATAAATAAAAAACAATCACAACTTTTGGAAATCAAGGACACACTTAGAGAAAAGCAAAATGCACTGGAAAGTTTCAGCAATAGAATCAAACAAGCAGAAGAAAGAATTTCAGAGCTCAAGGATAAGACTTTCAAATTAACGCAATCTATCCAAGATATATATATATATATATATATATATATATATATATATATATATAGATATATATATATATATATATATATGTATGTATAAGAATTTTGAAAAATGAAAAAAGCCTCCAAGAAGTTTGGGACTCTATTAAATGTCCAACCCTAAGAATAATCGGTGAATAAGTGAAGCCTTTTTTCTGCTGGTCACACTGAGTGCAAACATTGCACAATTATCCTGCCAGTAGTAACAACTGGGTGAAAAGGTATTTTTTCCTGTGTATTTCTTCCAATTTTAGATTATCTTTTCAATATTCCCTAGGTTTCAGATTTTTTTAAATTGCCTGAATGTATGCTTTTATGAAATAAACGGTTGGCTGAAATGTGTGTGGTCTAAGTACACAGCTAAACTCCTGGTATCCAGAATCACAAATCAACTCCTTTAGGTCTGACCCATTTACAGAATGTATTCTAGGGCTATTTTTTTTCTTTTAGATCCATGCAAAATCTGTTATTAAATCATGTTGCAGTTTTAGAGATTATTTATAATTTCTGTTCATGCTATGGTTTAATTAAAAATATATGACATTCATGTACAGTAAACATTAGATAGAAAGTTGTGGTGATGAAACTTTAGTTTATCTTGCCCGTTTTGAAGAAGGTTTTCTTTCTGAATATGTATCCCCCTTTAGTTTGGCCCCATGTGAGAATTTGCCTATTCTAGAGGATTCAATAAATGCTACCTAATTATGATTTCATATTGAATGTAAGTGCACCAGAATCTAACAAATGTGTGGTACACCATCAATTAATCAAAGTGCTTGAGAGTAGGATATTCCTTCCAGTTTATTGAATTTACTAGGAAATTCAGGCTTTAATGGCAAATCCTTTTATTTTTACCCTTGTTAAGAATCTACCTAAAATGCATTAGTTTACAGCTCAGTGTACCAAGGATTAACATTGGATAGTCACAAAAAAATTGTCCTTTACATGCCTCATTTTTATCAGCCTGAAAACCAGTTCTCCTTACAGAGTTTTGGAAATGCAGAGATGGCTGTTGCTTTGAGTCTAGGATATATAATTTGCTTCTTTCTCCTTAGCAATGAAGTAGAGCAAAATAACTCAGCTAATTGGAAGTCTTTATTAATTGGATCTCTCTTTACCGTCTTTGTTAGAATAGTTTTTACAAGTTCTAAATTGCATAATAGGGATTTCTTTTTTCAACAAAAAGGAAATTCCCAGGTAAAAGTATTGTGCCTTATGAACTTTCAAACAGATGCTTCTGTCAGGAAAGAGCCTTGAAAGCTTTATGGCCCAGGCTAGAATTACAACCAGCGATAACATGAGCCTCAGCCCAGGACAGGTGTTGTCATTCTTTTCAGATGCTTATCTTAACGTGGAGTAAAGTCAAGTCTATGAAACAGGGGTAGGAATTTCACTAGAGCAGATTTGGGCTGGATCATAAAATGCCAGTCCTGTGCCCACACTGCTTCTGTGTGAGCCCTCTAGAGAACCTAGAAATGTGACCAAGAACCTCAGTCTCCCTTGTGTGTGTATGGCAGGGGAGGGAATGTGCATTTTTAATGTAGTATAATGGATTAAAATTTATAAACATTAAGTGAAGACATATTTTATGCTTTCAATCCCACTATCAGAGCCTGAAAGTGGTTACAAAAGTTAGTATTTGTACTCAGAAACATTAATCTTCTGGGTTAATAAAAATGGGCAGTGTAACATCTCCAAGGAAAGTTTAACTAGTGGAACTTTGTCTCTAGAAGAGGTGCTCACAGATTTATCAACACCGAGGCCAGGAGCTTGGTTCATAATCTTTGTAGCTAACTAAGGAAAGCCATGTTTTAAAATACACATTGGATCACATAACTCCCCTACATAAAACCTTCTTCCATTTCAGATACATTTTGAAGACTGTGGGGTTCTATGTGTCTGTTTGTCCATGGATCACAGAGTCAGACTCCTTGAGGGCCACCAGCCACCCTGTTCCCTAGCTCAGGTCACACTGGCTTTTTAAAAAATTCTCCTGAAAATATCAGATCCCACCCTCCACCTTATTTAAGAACCTTCTCAATTGCTATCTTCTGCACCTGTGGCATCCTCACCCTGTTTGCCTTGCCAACTTTCCATTAGATGTCACATGAAATGTCAGCTCCCATAATCCTCCCTTGATTGCAGGCTTCACTCACCCATTGCATGCCAATTTTCCTCTCATGCTTTTTCTTCTTTAAACTTCTCAGAAATTGCACCTAAATATATGTCTGAATATTTAGGGTATTTTGCTCCCATTAACCTATCTGTATAATCCATGAAAAGGGGAACCACATCATTTTTGTTTACTTCTATGTTTCCAGTCCCTAGCACTGTTCCTAACATATAGGAAATATTTAATAAACATCTGCTGGATGAATAAAAGACTGAATCAATAAGCAAAACACAAAATAATGTGAGATAGACATAGACTACATGTATCCTTAAATTATGCTGTTAACAACAAACACCTTCATCAAGTGATTTCTATCCCTTGTGAATTTATTCATTAAATATTTACTGAGTGCCTGCTATGTGCTGGATATTGTGCCAGGTACTGAGAATTCATCGGTAGCATTAACAGAGCTCTGATGCTACAGTCCTGGCTTTAAATCCCGGCTCCACCAATCACTAGTCATGTGACTTTGGTTGCTTAAACTCTGGAGACCTAAGTTTTCTCATATGCGAAAGAGAATAATATAATAATATGTGCCTTTGCAACAATCTTGCATGTTCTTCACATGTACCCCAAAACCTAAAATGCGATTAAATATATTTTTTAAAAAATATGTGCCTTTGATCATTGTGAGATTTTAAAAAGTGAATATAAGTAAAGAAATTAAAACAGTGGCTAGTATATATAAATGCTGTCTATATATCAGCCACTCTTGGGGAACAAGGTGATTATCTACCAGACTAGCTTAAGATGCTGGAAGGAAGAGAGGCCCAAAGGGCAGCAGGCTGATGCTTTTGTTCTCATTAGTCCTGTGCTAGGACTGGGTCTCAGTTTCCTCATTCACAAATTGTAGAGCATAGTATCTGCCATCCATGAATGAGAGAGTCTCTAGTAAGACAATGTAAACTACAAAACACAACACTGTTATAAACTAGCGTTCTTTTCATGGATAGCACCTTGATTTCATGTGGTTTATCTTAAAAACTCAGGGTTTCTGACATCATCCATTCTTTTTAACTGTTCATTATACTTTATTCGATGGTTTTAAATGTCACGTATCATATACTGAGCCACTGTTCATCCTTTTCTAGTGTTTCTGTTTTCATTTTCTATGAAAATCTAAATAAGAATTTATATCCTATCTGTAATATTATGCATTACAATATTTTGCCTTTGAAATGGAAGCTCAGCTAGATTTTCAATAAAGTATGTGTGTTTTCGCAGCATATTTTTATAAGTCTATTATTATTACTATTACTACTATAAATAGCACTCTTCTAATCTAAAATTGTGAAAAGTAGACATATTTTCAAACCCTTGGGCAGAATTTTTTTTTTTTTTTTTTAGAATTGCTTGAACCTGGGACGGAGAGGTTGCTATGAGCCACGATCACAGCATTGTACTTTAGCCTGGGCAACAAGAGTGAAACTCGGTCTCAATAAAATAAAATAAAATACCAAACTGTTTTTGGAAGTGGGTATACTTCTTTTTTTTAAATTATTTTTTATTTTTTATTTTTTCACAAAGGAGAAAAAGTAGATGATCTTCTCAAAAGATGTGATATATCAATTGATAAGTTTTAATACACATTTATAATAAAATCTTTTTTTTATAAGAAAAAGAATAAAGAAGAGGAAGAAAGAGAAAGAGGAAGAGGGAGAGAGAATGGGGGTATTGCTTTATTGCCCAGGCTAGAATGCAATCTAAATATGGGTATGCCTATAGTTGTCCTTAATAATGGAAATATAAAAGAAAATGAGGGAAGAGAATAACAAACAAGGAGCCGACCAACATTTCATTTAAACTTCTAAGTTAATATGATGTGGTACTGATAAGAGTGTATATTTTGTATATTTAACGTGGAGAGTTCTATAAATGTTAATTACGTTTACTTGTTCCAGATCTGAGTTCAAGTCCTGGATATTGTTATTAATTTTCTGTCTCATTGATCTGTCTAATATTAATGTTGAAGTCTCCCACTATTATTATGTGGGAGTCTAAGTCTCTTTATAAGTCTTGTATGTCTGCGTATTCCTGTATTGGGTGCGTATATATTTAGGATCTTTAGCTCTTCTTGTTGTTGCATTGATCCTTTTATCATTATATAATGTCCTTCTTTGCTTCTTGTGATCTTCGTTGCTTAATTGTAACTTCCGCTTTTTATTTATTTATTTTAGCTCTCTGTTTGGTTGGTAAATCCTTCTCCACCCCTTGTTTTGAGTCTTTGTGTATCCTTGAATGTGAGATGGATTTGGATGCAGCATACTGATGGGTTTTAGTTTTTTATTCAAATTGCCTGTCTGTCTTTGGATTGGGGGATTTAGTCAATTTAAATTTAGAATTAATAATAATATATGTGAGTTTAATACTGCCATTTAATATTAGCTGGCTATTTTGCCCATTAGTTGATGTAAATTCTTCATTATATTGATGCTCTTTTTGGTATTTTTTTAGAAAGGCTGATACTGTTTGTTCCTTTCTATGTGTAGTGGTTCCTTCAGAAGCTCTTGTAAAGCAGGCCTGGTGGTGATGAAATCTCTGAGTGCTTGCTTATTCACAAAAAACTTTATTTTTCCTTCACTTGTGAAGCTTAGTTTGGCTGGATGTGAAATTCTGAGTTGAAAGTTCTTTTCTTTAAGGATATTGAATATTGGTCCCCACTCTCTTCTGGCTTGTAGGGTTTCTGCTGAGAGATCTGCTGTAAGTCTGATAGGCTTCCCTTTGTGGGTAACCTGACCTTTCTCTCTGGCTGCCCTTAGTATTTTCTCCTTCATTTCAACCCTGGTGAATCTGACGATTATGTGCCTTGGAGTTGCTCTTCTTGAGGAATATCTCTGTGGTGTTCTCTGTATTACCTGGAGTTGTATATTATCCTGCCTTACTAGGTTGGGAAAATTTTCCTGAATAATGTCCTGAAGCGTATTTTCCAGCTTGGATTCATTCTCTTCGTCACATTCAGGTACACCTATCAAGCGTAGATTAGGTCTTTTCACATAGTCCCATGTTTCTTGGAGACTTTGCTCGTTCCTTTTTATCCTTTTTTCTCTAATCTTGTCTTCTTGTTTTATTTCATTGAGTTGGTCTTCGACCTCTGATATCCTTTCTTTTGCATGATCAATTCGGCTGTTAAAACTTGTGCATACTTCACGAAGTTCTCATATTGCGTTTTTAAGCTCCATCAATTCACTTATATTCCTCTCTAAATTGTGTATTCTTGTTAACATTTCGTCAAACCTTTTTTCAAAGTTCTTAGTTTCTTTGGATTGGATTAAAACAAGTTCTTTTAATTCACAGAAGTTTCTCATTATCCACATTTTGAAGCCTGCTTCTGTAATTGGAACACACTCGTTCTCCATCAGGCCTTGATCCGTTGCTGATGAGGAACTGTGATCCCCCGCTGAGGGAGAGGCGTTCTGATCTTGGGTATTCTCAGCCTTTTTTGGCTGTTTTCTTCCCTTCGTTATAAATTTATCCATCTGTGTTCTTTATATTTACCGTCTTTGTAATTGGTTTTCTGAGTGGACGTCCAACTTATTGATTCTCAGCGCCGAAATCTGAGCAACCCACTGCGCCGACTAAATCAGTGGTGTTAAGATTGATGGTGCTTTTCTGACTCTGCACCAAGAACTGACACTCCAAGGTGCCGGCAAAACCACCTCGCCAGTCATAAGAGTCGTGCTGGCGACCCGTGGGGCTCCTCCACTGGGAATCTCCTGGTGCATGAGCAACAAGAATTCATGTGAAGGTGTGGCGTCCTCTCGTTCTTTGTGCTTTCACTGGGAGCTACAATCCCGAGCTGCTAGTGGTCAGCCATCTTGGATCTCTCTCCTTGGGCAGAATTTTTAAGGGAATTAGTCACTGTTACCCACTGCTCAAGTAAATTAAAATGTAATAGTCTATATTATGCCGCATGGGTCATGGAGAAAATGCATAATTTCCCAGGACTGTAAGGAATGATGGGTTGAACTAAAGACTCTTGTTTTCTAGATGTAAGTCGATGCTTTCTCATTAGAGTTGATATTGTGCACCCCACCTTGCCAGTGATACTCTGTCCTCTTTTTCAGGTTTTGGTTGAGCGTTTTTATTTTGTTTTGATTTGTTTTTGCATTTTACTCATATCACTGTAATAGCAGAAATTAAAAACTTAATAGTTCTGACCCACATCACTTATCACTGAGAGTAGTTCATAAACAGACATTTGATAAATTTATGCTACGTTTATGAAACTTTCTACTCTTTTGGTATACAGGGGGTTTGGGTACTAAGAAACATCACACTCTACTCATCATTTCTTCTTATTATTATTATGTTTTAGGTTCTGGGGTACATGTGCATGCAAGAAATACTAGGTGAGGTTTTAGGGAGTCTCACCTGTAAAGCAGTTTTATGTGCCCCAAAAGTAAGAAATCTGTTGTTATATTATTATTGGCATCCTTGTCATTATTTATAATAATTATCCTAGGAAAGAACTTGCCATTTCTGGATGGTCTCTAATACCAAAATAATAATCATAGCAACCGCCATAATAATGAGCAATATAATAACCATTCATTAAGACAGTGATTCATAATTTTAACCATTATCGCATTATGTTTAATTATGATGACAGTGGTGAAAATTACTATTTCCAGCTATTGAAATGTAAGGAATTTTAGAACTCAAGGGAGGAAAGTAAAAATTTAAAAAAAATTAATGAAGCTTTTTTCCTTAATAATCTCTAGAATAAACTATTGAGAAATGAAGCTAAAAATTCAAAATTTATCTTGATTTAACTCACACATACCTACCTGATCTCTGATAGAGCGACATGAAGTTTTCAGGTTGTTTAAAAACCTATTTGTGCGACTTTTCCCTCTGAAATTTCCACCAAAAACATTTTGCTCAGTTCCAAACCAAAAATAATTAGGAACAGTCCTGACAGGAGAATGTGCCTGACTTTTGAAAGTCATAGCATGTGTTTATGACAAAGTTGAAGGACTGTGTTTGGCTTGGTCATTGCAGGAAACAACACACAAGAACAGGGGAAGACAGGCGTCTTGGCTTACCAGCGAGCTGTAAAACCTTAATGGCCTTGTCTGGGAAGAAAACAAAAGAGAATGTTTTGTACTGTTGGTTGCTGAGAGTCCCTGTAGGCATGACATAAAAACCACAACTATGCAATTATGATTGCATTATTTAAAATCTAGATGTGACTATCACATATACATAATGTACATATCTATTGTTACAATTAGCATATATTACTGATTAAGTAATAACAAATATAGAATTATAGAGTAATAAATATAGAAATTATAAGTAATAACAAATAAAGAAATTATAGAATTTGAGTGATGCATATAGCTTTTCTGCTCCCCACCCATCTTCCAGTACCAAATTCCTCATCCAGAGAGAAGTGTGGAAGAAGCCAGATTTTCCTGTGTGCCAGGCATTCTGACGGGCAGTGGGAATACAACAGCAAGGAAGGGACTGCCTCCATAAACTTACAGAGTGAGAAGTAAATAGATAATTAGACATGAAATCAGAAGCCACTGGGAAATGTGCCGCAAACCTAGCCCTGAGGACGCTGGAGGGTCTCATCAGGATTGGGATGGCAAATAAGCCATCAAGGTTGGGACCTGGAAGGAGGACAGGAGTTTTCAAGCAAAGGGAAATCAACTAAGTAGCAGAGATTTCAAGGGAAGGAAGCAAAAGTATTTGGAGCATACACAGGAGCCCAATGAAGGGCATTAGAAGAAAACAAAGGAGTTTTATTTGTGCCTTCAGTGCAACAGTTAATCCAGGAAAGGGCTGGGCACATCGGTTCATGCCTGTAATCCCAGCACTTTGCAAGGCCAAGGTGGGAGGATCGCTTGAGTCCAGGTCTTGAGTCCAAGACCAGCCTGTGGGACATGATGAGACCCCATCTGTGCAAGAGTGATATTATCAGATCTGTATTTTAGAAAGACACACAATTTGGGTCATGGTAAAGAATGGAGCAGACTTCTGTTTCTGACAGTATGGCTGATTAGAGATTTTTGAGTTTCAAATTAACTAGATCTTGCATTCAAAGTAAGTTTTCTCATGTGTTTGTTTTGTTTTAATTGCTGGACTTTCAGAGAGTTTGGAAAAGGAAAACTAAAACATACCATATTTTAGATCGGTGGTTCTCAAAGTATGGTCCATGGGCTTCTAGTACTTCCCTTAAATTTTTCAGGGAATCTAAAAGTTTAAAAAGATTTTTATAATAAGCAGTGGTTGCTTCCCCCACTGTGTGAACATTAGCAGTGACTGTACACAGGCAGCTGTGGATGACAGGGCATCAAGGCCATGGGGCAAGCCAGGAGTCTATTCATCTCCATACACCACAATTTAAAACAAAAGCCAAATTCACATAAGAATGTACCTGATTAGGCAAAAGATTAATTTTGTTTATATCCACCCTGAAGAGTCAATCTTTTCAGTATTCTCTGTAATGACACAGGAAGTTTGCAGAAAGTACTCATGTCACTCAGGAGTAGAAACATTGTCTTCAGGAAAAACACATGAAATTCCTACAGTGGTGAACTGAACTAACAGCTTTTTTCATAAAGCATATTTTTACTTGAAAAAACAACTGAAAAACTGTAATTATCCAGACCTGGGTGTTTGTCAGACATTTTCTTGAAAATGAATGAGGTGAGCTTGTCACTTCAAGAAAAACAACTGACAATATCTGTTGCCAATGACAACTTGAAGTTTTCAAACTAAAATTGTAATTTTGGAAAACTTGTACCCACCACAGGGAAGCTTGGTAGCTTCTCAATAATGAAAGACTTTTCTGATGCAAGCAGCGAATTCTTAACAAGTGTGCTTTTATATACTATATGATAAAATGTGCCAATATGTCAAAGATCTGCGTAGCTCAATGAAAACCGATATTGTCCAAATTGACCAATACATGAACTGTAAAGTCACACACAGGTAAAAGATCTAACCAAATTGTAAGACAGACAAAATGTTTTTTAATATAACAGAACAAGCAATTTCATTGATAAAAGTGCATATTTTACATTACAAGTAACTTTTAAGAATCTACCACTTACAGAGTTCTGGTGTTGTGTCAAAGAAGAATATCCACAATTAACCTGGAAAGACTACTGAATATGCCTCCCTTTTTCAACTGCATCTCCTCTGTGAGGCTGCATTTTTTTCAGATACTTAAACTAAAACCACATATTACAAAGACTGACTACAGCAGCAACTATGAGATGCCAGCTATCTCTTCTTTAACTAGACATTTAAAAGATTTGCAAAAGAATAAGATAATGCTACTCTTCTTAGAAGTTTTTTGCTTTGTTTTGGAAAATACAGTTTCTTTTTCATAAAACATTATTTATATTAACATGGAATGAATTTACTAATATATTTAAATGAATTTATATAAACAAATGTAAAATTTTCAAATTTTCATTTTTGGTGTTGTAAATAGCAATAGATATAGCTCACATTAAGAAGCTCTTTGGGGTAATTAGTTTTAAAGATTATACTCTTAAAGTATAATCATGAGACCAAAGTACTCACAAAAGGATCCTCAGAAAAATATTTAAGGATCTTAAAACCAAAACATTGAAAACTACTATATTGTTTATCTGAATAAAATTATTACAGCCCAAGAATCATAATCTGAAAGCACAGCCCAAGATAAAGACTTGTGTACAGTTTTTTTTTGGCAATGGGATATCAAAACCACAGGGAAAGAAAAGTAATTGAATGAGCACTCATGGGATCTCAGGGAACCTTCTGTTCAGCTTTGTGAAATTCAGCCATGCACTGCATAACAACGGTTCAGTCAGTCATGGGCTGCATATATTACAGTGGCCACGTAAGATTATAATGGAGTTGAAAAATTCTTATCACCTAGTGACATCATAGCTCTCATAACACCGTAGCACAATGCATTACTCGTGTTTGTGGTGACGCTGGTGTAAATAAACCTATTGAGCTGCAGGTCACATAAAAGCATAGCACACACAATTATATACTGTATATAATGCTTGATAATTATAATAACTATGTTACTGCTTTATGTATTTGTTATACTGTACTTTTTATTGCTTTTTTAGAGTATACTCCTTCCACTCATGAAAGGAAAAAAAAAACTGTGAATCAGCCTCAGGTAGGTCTTTTAGGAAGTATCCAGAAGAAGGCATTATTATCATAGGAGATGACAGCTCCATGGGCGTTAGTGCCTTGAAGATCTTCCAGTGGGAAAGAGGTGGGAGTGCAAGACAGTCCTATTGGAGATCCTGGGTCTGTGTGGGCCTAGGCTAACGTGTATGTTTGTATCTTTGTTTTTAACAAAAAAAAGTTTAAAAAATAAAAATAAAAAAATTTTTAAATAGAAAATAAATTATATAGAATAAGGCTATAAAGAAAGAAAATATTTTTTCAGCTATACACTGCATGTTTTAAGCTAAGCATTATTACAAAAGAGACAAAAACTTTAAAAAGTAAAAATATTATAGTAAGCTAATCTACTATTTAAGAAAGAAAAATGTATAAATATATTTAATGTAGCCGAAGAGCATCTTGTTTAAGAAGTCTACAGTAGCATGCAGCAGTGCTCCAGGCCTTCATGTTCACTCACCACCCACTCATTGACTCCTCCTGAGCAGCTTCCAATCCTATAAGCTCCATTCATGATAAGTTCCATATATAGGAATATTTTTAATTTTTTATACCATATTTTTAATATATATTTTCTATGTTTAGATGGAAAAGGTATACTACAGTGTTACAGTTGCCTGTAGTATTCAGTATAGCAACATGCTGTACAGGTTTAGAGTCTAGGAGCCACAGGATATACCATGTAGCCTAGGCATGTAGTAAGCTCTACCACTTAGGTTTGTGTAAGTGTACTACTCTACCATGCACAATGACAAAATTGTCTAGTGACCCACTCCTCGGAAACTGTCCCTGTTATCAGGGGCACATGACTGCACTCCTTAGAACTGTCACCCATGGCATGAAAGGCAGAAAGCATGAGTCCCTTAGCTTCCTTCCCTCATTGATCAAAGTAGTCTTTGTGCCCTTGCTCTCCTTCATTTTCTGGTTGTGAGAGCCTAAGTGGTCACCCAGTTCCCCAAAGCATCTGACACCACAATGTCCAAGATGACCCAGGGCAGTGAGTGAAAGGTATGTGGCGGATATTCCAAGGCATGATTGCTGTAAGGTTGCACCTGGGTGAAGCTGCTGGAAGGCTGTGTAGGCCTGATTGTTGCAGAGGTGGCTAGAGTTAAAAGATAAGGGTAAGAGGATATGAAGTACACAAAAGTTGCCACATAATCCACCCCCTTGAACCCTTTGATCTCCTTATACCCTCCATTAATTTCATTCAGTCATGGAGTCCCTTTCAGAACAGTGACCAAACTAATCTCCTCCAAAATTGAATACAAGAAGGCTAATGGAGCAAAGTCTAATGGAGCAAGCTGTGGACTATAGACCTCTACTGTAGCTATAGTCCCAAGTCTATACGATTGCTATTATAATCTTCCTCATCCACCCTTATTCTTGGCTGACACTTGGGCTGGTCTAGGCTGTTGATCAAATACAGCAACCCAGACTTCTGTAACTGACATATCTGTGTCATAAATGGCCTTTTCTTGCCAGACTATGGCTGCTGAAAATGATCATTCAATTAGGTCACCAGGTACTGGAGCAACAAGACACACTTCCCTGAATATCCCTGTCTCATTCTATCCTAGCTCTACACAGCAAGCAAGGTCCATTTCTCCCCAGTCCCTAGTGACCCAATGGTAGTCATAGCTTCAAGTTCAAAGGAACATCATAATTTGTCTCCTGGTGGAAGCATACACCCCCACCCCAACCTGGGGATCCAGAATACCTAATCTAGCAATATAATATTCTGCAAGTTGGGGAGCCAATCCCACTTCCACTTCTAGGTTCCTGAACTCACTTGTTCTGGTAGAATTATAGCACCTTCTATCAGCCATTGCTTTACTGCATGTACTGTAACCTAGAGAACAGTGTCCAATCTGCAGAGTCCTCAAGCAGACCCTTAGCTGAATGTTTAAGAGGTTACTCCAACTTTCTGTAAATCTTGTTGATTCTGAGCAATGAGATAAAACACGTGGATCTTTATGGTCATGTATTCGTTTTTGCAACTCCATTATCATGAAATCAGTCTCTTGGTTCAGATCATTACACAATATTACATGTTGAGATATCTAGTATTCCGTAAGCCACTGGATTGCAGTGATGGCAGAGTCAAAGGGGACATACTTATATATGTGTAGAAGTCACACCTGCATCCTAGGTAGAGGCATTTAATAGAATCAACCTGCCACTAAGAGCCTAGCTAGTCTCGAGGAACTAGACATCCTTTTGTGGAATCTCAGCTTCAGCTGAGGTCTTTGCAGGATAAATATGCTCCCTTCCAGCAAGGGAGGGAGGTTGCATCTGCCAGCCAGAGGGGCCCAGGGGGAAGTTTGAGATTCAAGATCCTCAGGCTCATCCACTCAGATGTTCCATCCCGGGTCTCCAAGTCTCACTCATTTCTTATCAGGACCCTGATTCTGATTTACAGACCTATGGAGGTTATACAATTTTTTTTTACTGATTGTGGCATTTAAACAAATTAGGTTTGCTGATGGAACTCTTGTGCTTGAATTTTGTCTTTTTTTAAAACACATTTTAGTCTCTTTACAAGTAATATTAACTATTTTATTAGTTATAGAAACTTAAATTTGCTCTATATATTAGGTTTTATTTGTGATTTTTAGATAGGTATAGGTTCTATTATTTGATGGTAGTAGTAACAATCTTTTCAAAATTGTATTTGGAATTATGTTTAGCTGATTGGTTAAGTAAAAATCTAATGCATATTTTCATTTCCCTTAGTAAGATGGATACATTTATTATGCCTTTACTCTCTATTCACTCACTTCATGGTTTTTGTTGACATAATTTGAGATTTTAGAAAGAGAATTATTTTTTAATTTTTTATTGTACTTGAGGCTCTGGGGTACGTGTGCACATCCCGCAGGGCTATTGCATAGGTACACACATGCCCCGGTGGTTTGCTGTTTCCCTCCCCCGTTGCCTACATAGGGTGTTTCTCCCTGTGTTTTCCCTCTCCATCCTCCCCTCCCCATACTGTCCCTTCCCTAACCCCCCTGCCCCTTACCTGC
Source organism: Saimiri boliviensis (assembly GCF_048565385.1). Taxonomy (NCBI): domain Eukaryota; kingdom Metazoa; phylum Chordata; class Mammalia; order Primates; family Cebidae; genus Saimiri; species Saimiri boliviensis. The sequence continues at coordinate 114,101,979 of NC_133458.1, forward strand.
CCCAGTGTGTGCTGTTTCTCTCCCTGTGTCCATGTGTTCTCATTGTTCAACACCCGCCTAAGAGTGAGAACATGCAGTGTTTGATTTTCTGTTCTTGTGTCAGTTTGCTGAGAATGATGGAGAAACAGAAATATTATTGTTTCTAGTATTGTTTTCACCATATGATATTCATTTATCAAAAATAATTGGTATCTAGCTTTTAAGTTTATTTAAAATAAATATTTAAACATGTTTATGTTTAACAGATTTCAGTGCTTATTATCTGACATATTATTCATATATGATTCATACACCCAAATTTTACATTCTTAATTCTTAATATTAATTTGCATCTCAATTATACTGAGATTGCTCCTATGTCACATCTTATTTCTTTGCTCATACGAGTATTTTACACTTCCTAAAACTGTTATTCTCGTTGCCTTCAAACATTACAAGGTTTGCATTGAATACGGAATCTGGGGGCACAAACTTTCCTCAAATACACTGTGGTCTTTTCCATATGTTTTGTGATCAGAGTTACAATTATAAGTCTGAAAGCTACCTAACTACTGTTCTCAAGTGAAACAAAACAAAACAAAATCCTACTTTGCTTATTTTTCTTTATAATTGAAGCATTTTTACCAAGACTTGGCTAAATGCAAGTCTCTTTTTATCAGCTTTGTCTTATTAAAAAAAAATGTTTGAAATATACACATGTAGCTCTTTATTCAGCACAGGAATTGTTCTTCTATTATGCACATATTTATTTAATACATTTTTCTCTTTTTTCTAGTTTCTTAAGGAATTACTACTATTCATGTGCTATTAATGACAAACGAAAAAACTCCTATATCAATAATCTCTCTTTTCTTCTGTAACCCAAGGGAACTCCGGTTTATCCTCAACAATTGTTTTCTTTTCACAATGTCCATTCTCATCTACATTGCTTCCAATGTTAATTTCCATTCCACTATGCCGTTTTCAATTTCCCAGAAGTTTTTACCTCTCTTTTCATCTTAGACTTAAAGTTTGGCCTTTCCAAACTCAGCTTGTTCTTCTGTAATTATTTTTTCCTACTTCTCCTACATTGAAGAATTTTGGGGGCTCACCATTCATCTGAATCCTTAATATAATCATCCCTTCACTTTTACTTCAGTATTTTCACTCAGGATCCCCATCGGCTATGACAGCTATACACCCTGGGTAATATGAGAATGCAGAGAAAGAGACAGGCTAACAATTACGAAGGGGCCAGGGAACTTTTCTGGAAGAAGAGAGGTTTTGCTCAGCCTTAAACAATGAGATCTAGTAGCCTAGAGGAAGAAAACAGTGTTTTAAGAAGGAGACTCACTTGCTCACACCTGCATTTTAGATGGATAACTCTGGGAGTTGCAGGGAGGAAGTGCTTAAATCAGGAACACTCGTGAGGAAGCTGTTGAAATTGGCAGGTGAGAGATGAGGTCTTCAACAAGGTCTATGAAAGCAATGCTGGGACAGAGGGCAGCTTCAAAAAAATATGTAAAAGGTTAAGTCAAAGATATCTGATTATAGGTACTCATAGAGGAAGAAGGAAAACTCTAGAATGCCTAGAAAAGGAGTAGGCTTGTGGGAGGACAAGTGCCATTTTTATACATTGTAATCTATTGCATTTATTATTCACATGGGATTTCTAAGTGGAGATGCCTATAATAAGTCTGAAGGCTGGAGGAAAGTCTGTCCTGGAGAAACACAGGGTGAAGTACCTTGGACTACTCTGAGCTACTGGTCCTTCATCTATAAAATGAGGCTAAATGCCTACCTCACAGGGTTACTGTGAACGCTCCGTGAACCCTGATGTCCATCCCAGCCTGAGCCTATGATGCTTCAGGAACCATGATGTCCACCCCCTTTGTCATTTAGACATGGACATTTTTAGTGCTTCTTCAAGACCCTATCATAACTCGCTCTTTTCCTTAATGGACACTGCCTTGGCTTGTCCTCTTGGGTTTCTGAATCTATTTCTACATTGGTTAGCAATGCCTGTCATTGTAATATCTCCTTCTATCCAAATTGCTGACTGTGGTTACCGAGACACTTGTCCAAGTCAGCCCTCCTTCCCCAAAAGGGGCATCTGGGCAGTACCTGGCATAGAGTAAGAGATAAGAAAGGAGCAGGATTTCCCTTGATGTCCTTTTCCAGCCCATTTTATTAGGCCACAGTGCTGGCCTGAACCAAGCAGCTCTTCTGCCTCCACTCCTGTTCATCAGAGTTGGTCAGTAAGATTAGGGTAGAAAGAAGTTTTAGGTAGACCAGAAAGTCTGGAAGTTCTGGAAGATCAGGTTGATCTCCATGGGCAAGAATAACTAAAAGTGGAATATTATGCTACAGAAGACCTTGATGATTTGAACAGTCTTTGACTTTGCATAAGGGAAGGCTTTGGGAGCAAAAGGACACCAAGCTAACTTTTGTGGTTTCTCAGGGTGCTCTGTATGGTGTGCTCTGTATGGTGTGCTTGGTCTGGGCTCTAGAGGTTGCCCTGGAGAGCTTCTTAGCAGCCTCCAGGTCATCTCAACCCCAAGTGGCCACTGGGATACAGAGAGGAGGCAGGAGAGGAGGGCAGACGCTAGGTGAGGATGCAGCGGGCATTGTGATCTCTGATAGAATCCTATCGAAAGCAATAGTGCTAGGAAAAGGGGTTCCCTTTTCCCCAAAGTAAAAGATTTTTGGCAACCTTCTCCTAAGAGGTAGAATAAGAGCGGAAAAAGAAAATTAAGAAAAGTACGTAAGTAAAACACTGAAAGCTGTCACCACTTGCAATGATCATGGACTTTAGGATCGTTTTAACTTTTCCTAATTCTTATCCAGAATGATGCACTGCTCCCCAGTGAGGACTCAGACGAGATTCTACCCTACTCACACTAAAATATTTTGTAAGGTTTGGAGTTTTTTTTATGTTTCTTTGGATATTAGCCATAACATAGTTTTATCTTTAATTAGCCCAGACTCAAGAAATTTAATGTTGCCTGCAGAGGGGAGGGAAGCCTTCTCATACCTTGATTAATTTAGTTAGTCATTCAGAATATAGAACACAGGGGGGGTACTATGATATGCCTACCATATGTTTTATATTTCTGCTCATATATGGTATTATTATAATATATAAACATAAGTATTACATTTTTTAAAAGAAAATTGGCATCTTGGCTTTGAAATTTTCTATTTGTAATGATGTTGGATGAATTATTTCACAACTTTAAACCTTAGTTTTTAAAGTTTCATTTTTAAATAGCTAAATTAATAGCACCTACCTTGTATGTTATGAGAAGACATGTATACATTTATTGAAAGATTATAAATGCTCAAAGTTAAGGTTCATCACAGTAAATGACATGGAGCTTGAATTGTGTAGTCAGAGTGATCAAACCTCTCTCTTCTTCCTTTCTCCCTTCCTCTTTCTCTTTCTTTCCAAAATACCTTAAAATTATAGAAAATTTAATTTTGCCCAGGTGCAGGGACTCACATCTATAATTCCAGCACTTTGGGAGGTTTAAGCCCAGGAGTTTGAGATCAGGCTGGGCATTATGGAGAAACCTCTTCTCTACAAAAAGTATGAAAAAATTTATCTGGGTGTGGTGGCATGTGCCTGTAGTTGCAGCTACTCAGGAGGCTGAGGCATGAAAATCGCTTGAGCCCAGGAGGTGGAAAACACAGTGAACCAAGATCAGGCCCGTGCACTCTACCTGGGCAACAAAGTGAGATCCTGTCACATAAAAAACAAGGAAAGAGAGAAAGAGAAAGAAAGAGAGAGAGCGGGAGAGAAGGAAGGAGGGAGGAAGGGAGGGAGGGAGGGAAACATAATTTTTTCAAAAAATAATGAATTTGTGACTGCTCTAGAAAACCAAAAATAAAAGGCGTTCTCCACACACTTACCTGTGGCTGCTTCTAGTCTCAGCTGGTTTTGATGATCTTTGTGCGTAGTTTGGAATCTGTGGGATATAGACATCTCCAAATTTTGGTAAAAGATAACCTTTCTTGAAATATAACTAAAACACAATAAAAGACCTATATAAGTAACTACCATGTTAGAATGTGAAGTGCTTAAAACATTGCTTCTGGATAGCCAAAATAAAAAATAGTATGCTTGTGAAGAAACAGCAGCTTCGTGTGCAGGAACTCACGACAGGCCTCCTTTGCTGATACTCAGTGCACCTCCCAGAAGATCCACCTCTGATTCTGACATTCTACCCCATGTATCTAGGATTCAGCTTGAGGATTTTCCAGCATATCATTTTGTTTAAAATGATGCATTTGAGTTTTGAGGGAAAATGTAAATTTTTCATGAATACGTGTCAGATAAAATGTGTTGGAAGATACATATATTCTATGATTTGAGAGTATGAAATATCAAAAGAATCTTCACTAGAAAATATTAGCCAGGGAGATAATCTATAAATTCTATTTAAAAAAATCTTTGGTGAAAAGCACACACAATAGAAGAATGAAATAGTAAAGACACAGCTTAAGATAGAATTAGTAAATGTGAAAATAGAGCTGAGTAATTCACCAAACACATATGATGAAGTACTGAGAAAAATGAAAGTTAATACATTTGAGGGACTTATGGAAAAGCCATATACATACATTCCAAAAAGAAAAGATAGAATAGGAGAAAGATTATTTTTAAAAAGGCTGAAAAAATATTTAAAAAGATTATTTTCTGGAGATGTAGAAATTTCCAAGTCAGATTCACATCTAGACACACCATAATAAAATTATAGAACACTGAAAAGAAAATCGTTCAGTAACCATAAGGAAAAGATTATATACCAAGGAACACAGAGTAACAGAAGAATTCTAGTAATAATCAGTAACAACATAAGAAATTATATCTCTAACAATATTGTACCAAGCAATTCAATCACTCAGTATTGAGAGTGAAATAAAGGCATTAAGAGACATATAAAAAATGAAGATTTCACTCCAATAAAAAATCCACTGGATAAACTACTAAAGAATAGATTGGAAAGCAAAAACATAAAAGTAAAAAAAGAAAACAATAAAGTAATGGAAAATCTAAATAAACATTGGTTGTTAATGTTAATAATAATTCTTGTTAGTTAAAAATAAAACTAAAATACTAGATATTAATAATAGAATTGGTAGAATTTGTAATAAAATTAAAACATTCATTTTCTTGTCTTGAAATGGGATTTGAGACATTTAACAAACTGCAACATTGTTACTTAAATTTGAAATTTAGGTAGCAATTTTAAAATTTTAGCCTCAATCCTAAAATAAGAGAAATAAAATATATAACTTATAAATTAGTGAGAAAAAAGAATTTAAAGAATGTCATCAATTCATAGAAGGTTTTAAAGAAGGAAAGAAGCAGAGAAGGCACAATAACTAGGAAATACATATTAGTATGATAGAAAAAACTGTAACCATTGGCAAATATAACTAATATAAAATAACAAATTACAGAAAATGACTATTTTTTAAAAGACTGAAAAAAATTATATATGATTAAAGCAATAGCCACAACAAAACCCAGCTATATATTTATATAACATAAACATTGTGTCAAGAAAAGTGAAAAAAAAAGGAGTGGTTAAAAATATGGGTAAATTATAGATCAGTATTATCTAAATGTCACAGGCTATAAAAATCTTATTAAAATATTAGCAAATCAAATTTAATAATATAAAGAAAAATAATATGTTAGAACCAGAGAGAATTTATCCAAAGAATGCAAAGCGGATTCAACATTTAATAACCTGGGCCAGGTGAGGTGGCTCCCAAAGTAATCTCAGCACTTTGGGAGGCCTAGGCAGGTGGATCATCTGTGGTCAAGAGTTCTAGACCAGCCTGGCTAAAATGGTGAAACCTTGTCTCTCCTAAAAATACAAAAATTAGCCAGGTGTGGTGGCAGGTGCCTGAAATCCCAACTACTTGGGAGGCTGAGGCAGGAGGATCGCTTCAACCTGTGAGGCGGAGGTTGTAGTGAGCAGAGAATGCGACACTGTACTCCAGCCTGGGTAACAGAGTGAGGCTCTGTCCAAAAAAAGAAAAAAAAAAACTGTTGGCATAATTTTCCCCATTAATATATTTTAAAATGTATACATTTCTTTCAATATATAAAAATTATAATGAATAAAAACACTGTCATTTTTTAAAAATTAGCAATCTATGAATAAAATAAAATTTCTAATCTAATGTGGTAGTCCATGACCAAAGGCACTCCAGGTCTCGTGACACAGTAGAAATAACATGCTCAAGAATGAAACAGAGTGCTTGGAAAGAAAAATTTCTTACTTGACAAGAGATAGAGCTTGGGCCTAATGTGAACCCTCTTTCATCCTTACTGTATACAAGGCATTGAACTAATAATTTCTGAGGTCCACTGACATGTGGATTTCTCATTTCCCGTAGCTGAATTAACCACCAACGTAGGCACAGATCTCTGAGTAATAAAGAAGTCATTGGGAATCTGCATCTGCTTCGTAGGGTTACTTATCTTCTTAGAGAGCTTGCTTTATGGTTTGGTAGGAAAGTAAAATTGAAAACAAATTTGAACTGAATCTGACCCAGTATTATTTATGATCTTGGTGAAACTACAGGCGCCTTCTCTCCAAATTGAGAAAAACATAGTATTCAACACAGTACAAGAAGTATTAGCCGTTGTGATGGAAAAAAATAGACATTAGAGGTATGGGATTTGAGAGGAAAACACAGAATTGTCATTATTGGCGGACAACATGATTGTCTCCATAGGGAAGGGTAAGAATGTATTAAAAACAAACCTATTAAAATTCAATAGCTTTTTAAGGTTTTCAGTTTTAATAGCCAAATTACATGTCGATAGTATTTTCAAGCATCGGAAATAACCAGTTATAATGTGAAGGAGGAAAAAGAATCCAATTCACAATAGAAACAAAACTTACAGCATACCTAGGAAACTTTTCTAAAATTTTATTCAAGACATTAGTGGAAAATATAAAACATTAAGGCTGAGTGCTGTGGCTCATGCCTATAATCCCAGTGCTTTGAGAGGCTGAGCTGCAATGATCAGTGGAGGTCTGGAATTCGAGGCCAGACTGAACAACATGGCAAGACCTCTGTCTCTACAGAAATAAGAATAAAAAATAAAAATAAATTAATGAAAGGAAAGCACATTCATGGATGGAGAAAATCAATGTTTCATGAATGTTAGTCTCTCCAAATTCATATATGAACTCAATGCAATTCCAATCAAAATTCCAAAAATATAGTTTTGTGGCATTTTAATGACATTCTAAAATTTACACAGAAGAAGAAAGAGCTGGTCCCCCCTTTATCATCTCCTCATCTGCTCTTAGTCTTCCTGCAAATTCTGCCATTCCCAAGCAACCACTGGTCTGCTTCATGTCACTACATATTTATTTGCATTTTCTCGAATTTTATATAAATTTAATCACATAGTATGTCTGTGGGTGATAGATCATATATATATATGGGGTGATGGGTATGTTCATTATGTTAATTTGATGGGTGGTGATGGTTTTACATATATGTACATATGCCAAAACTTATTAAATTTTATACTTTAAAATACATGCAGTTTATTGTGTGTCACTTATACCTCAATAAACCTGAAAAATAGGAAAATAATAAGAACAGTTGTTTATCAGTGGAACAACATCAAATAGTAAACACATGTAACTGCATTCAATTAAGAACAAACACATTAAAACAACGGTGATATACCACTTCTTAACACACAAGTTTGACACAAATAACTGAAAATATCAAATATTAGAGAAACTAGCTGTTATTCATTACTTGGGCATCATAACTACTGCTTAGAAGAGCCGTCTAGTGATATGTGTTTCAGGTGAAAATGCATATTCCTTAACACCCAACATTGCATACTTCTAGCTGTATGTGTCAGAGCAGGGGTCCTCAACCTTCAGACCCTGGACCAGTACTGGTCTATGGCCTGTTGAGAACCAGCCACTCAGCAGGAGGTGAGCAGCAAACAAGGCCTTGAGCTCTGCCTCCTGTCAGATCAGCAGCGGCATTAGATTCTCACAGGAGCTCGAATCCTGTCGAGAACTGTGCATACAAGGGATATAGGTTGCAAACTTCTTGTAAGAATTTAATACCTGACAATCTGAGGTGGAACAGTTTAATCCTGAAACCACCCCCTCCCCGAAAAAACTGTCTTCCACAAAACCAGTCCCTGGTGCTAAAAAGGTTGGGGACCACTGTGTCAGAGGATTATTCCACATAATTATTCAAGGAGATAGGAACAAGGATGTATAGCATTTTTGTAATAGTGAAAAATGGTGAACAGCCTGAGGGAAATCGTTAAATAATAATATCATATTCAAAAGCAAGCATCTATACAGAATTTAAAATGAATAAACTGAAGCTATATATATATTTAATACATGCATTAAATATAGTCCTTTATATTTATTTAAACTCAAGACCGCAACTCACCATCTCCAAAACAAAGGTGTCATGCCTCTTCGTGCCTAAGAGATCTCAGAGCTTTCAGTCTCTCTGCTTCTACGTTAACCTTACCAAGCCTTCTCTTTTGCCAACACTTGATGACTTTGACCATGTTCCTGATACTGATGAAGCAGGTTGATTTGTAAAATAATGTGGAAATTTCAAAAAATAAGACAAAGTGACCATTAAGACTACCAATATATAACTGAAGTTTAAAAAACAGAATCACATAGAAAGCATTTTCTAGGAAATATAGTGATACATAATTTCATAGAATTATACAAATATATCAATTGTCACATAATAAAAAATAAGACATTTCAGATAATTTTCTAAACATGCCCCATTTTAAAGAATAATTATTTTTCACTTAAACAATATTTCTTTTAAAAACGTGTCACCAAAATTGATTTTCTTCATTTATTGTTTTAATCGAAACCCCATTATCTGTAAGTACTAATGATTATCAAAATGTATTGGGTAATTCAAATAAGCATCATAGTACTTACAAGGTTTGGTTGCCAAAAGAAAAATAATTGAATGCAATTCCCTCCTACAGTCAAAACAAACCATTACTTTAAAAAGCTTCAATATTTTGGGCTGCCTTTGATTTTTATTGCTGATTTTATTCAACAAATCAATGAATTCATTTGTGATTTCTAAAAATGAAAGATACATTTAAAATATTGTAACTGGATTAGTTCAAGTAACAGGAAAATAAAGAGCTTTTGGAACAATAAACAGTGTTAGGAGAAATGATTACTAAGTTGAAAATGAAATCCCTAACCCACAATCACTTACAACAATAAATTCCAAACGGACTTAAAAACTAAACATAAATATGTAATTTTGTATTTGTATATAAAAATTTAAACTATTTTATTATAGTTTATCATATTTTACCACTATTTTATTGGGGATGATTTTCCAGAGCAAAATACTCAGAATTAAAGCAATGTTGGATTTGACAACATGAAAACAAAACTTTATGCTATCTTTTGTTATCATAAAATTAATATACCAGTGTCTAAGAGTTAGAAGTATTTATAACATATTACCAATAACATATTTAGTTTTACAGTATAAAAGAGTCACATACAACAACCTAAATTAAAAAATCAAAACACTGGAAAATATTTGAAAAAAAAATCTAAGAAGATGAAATAAAAATGGCCAAAATGTATGAAAAAATGTTCAGACTCACCAACAAATGAAAGCGATTTATCACCCAAAACATGGTGGAAATGTTTTACAGGTCGATGCTATTCAGTGCTGGTGAAGACAAGGCTGAAGCCAATGTCCACGCTTTCTTGTGTAGGTCGAGAGAGTTGGAGATGCAAATCATCAAGGACAATTTTGCAGTATCCTTCAAAAATTTAAATATGTATTTCTTTTGAGACATTAAAAATGTAATGATGGTTTTTAAAACTTAATTATAAATAGGCTTTGAAGTTCCCATGTCATGCTAAATCCAGATTAATTCTACAGACTCTAATTAATGTAGATAAGTGTGAAAATGCATAAATATTGCAGACACTTTGCTTTCACTCTGGGCATAATATAGAACGCTTTAAGCTTTGCTGGACACTGAGGTATTATTTCCTGACTGTCTTCTATCAAAAATCTCAATGTTATTTTCATTCTGTTAAAACAAAACAGGCTGGGTGTGGTGGCTCACATCTCTAACTGCAGCACTTTGTGACATCAAGGCAGGAGGATGGCTTAAGCCTAGGAGTTTGAGACCAGCCTGGGCAACAAGTGAGACCCTACTATGTTTATACAAAAAAAGTAAAAAATAAAAAATAAAATTAGCTGGGCATGGTGGTACACATCTGTAGTCCCAGCTACTCAGGAGACTGAGATAGGAGGATTGCTTGGGCCAAGGAGTTCAAGGCTGCAGTGAGCTGTGATTTTACCACTGCACTCCAGCTTAGGTGACAGAGCAAGACTCTGTCTCTAAAACAAGGGTGGGGGGAAGCAAACAGTTTCTTCAGTACTCATTATTTTTTTCACCTGTTCTACATACACTCAAAAATAAATTAAGATATCTAATTAAAGATTTGGAAACATAGCAAGGTAAGACAGAAGACTGAAAACATTGAGAATAAACAAGGTAATATTACAAAGTGAAAGCAGAAATTCAATTAGTGTGAAAAAATAAATACCTTACCATTTTATATTCTTGCTAAAATCAAGACATGTAGCATGGCTCCAAGATTGTAAAACGCAGTGAAAGAGAGGGGCATGATCAATTGTATCGTTCAGAGTGTCCTTAGAACAGCGCAAAGCAGCCACTCAGGAGAACCTCAGCTTGTCCTCATGCTAAGGCTGGGAACACATTGATAACAAGGAATGCCCCTATAGCACTGCTACAACAAACAAAGTGATTCATCTTGGTGGGGCTGTTCTTGCACCTTCTCCTAGTATAGGAATACACCACCAATCTATAAAAACTACTAAGTGGAGGGCCAGTTCATGCAGTCCAGGAAAATGGCTCTCTAGCAAACTGGCTTTAACCAAAAGAAGATTTTGCAGAGGTTGCAAACACACAGCCCTTGAGCTAAAATTTGGCCTGAAGTATATTTTTGGGGGCCACAATAGTACGGAGTTTAAATTGAGCAAACATAAAAATTGGACAATTGCACATAAAAATTAAGATATTCAGCATTTCTTAAGGAACTGTAAGATCTGGCAATAGCAGTTTCACAAGGCTGCAATTAGTTGGCACCGAGTACCAGGCCGCCCCTTTGGGCCAAGGGATAGACAGTAGATTTTCCAGTCCTCACTAATCTGCTTAACTCATTTACATTACCTGTCTGGCCCCTACTTAGGCATTTTAATTTGTGATCAATTTTTAGACTGTCTTGCAGTAATCCTCACAGCTGGCTCCTCAACAAAGACATAGATGGAGATCTTTAACAATGCTGATATCTGGGGTGACTCTAGACCTGCTGAATCAGAATCTCAGTGAAAATTCCAATGAAAATCTCAGCAAAAGTCCAACTGTCTATATTTTTACAAATGTCCATGTGATCTAATGCCCAGCCAAAGTTGAGAAATGTGAATCTAGAGAAATGATTTAGTAAGGCAGTCCTCTCTAAATACTGTTTCTCTCAAAGGAGCTGCTGATAGCCATTGAAAATTGATGAGTTTGATATGAGCGCTCAAGAACAGTTATTTTATGCTACCAGTTAAATAGAGCCATGGGCTGTAACAATCAGATTACCTAGGCTGGGGTTAATATATGTCAACACACCTCTAAAGAGAATGCCTTGTCACATCTTCTTGAACCCAAGAAAGCACCGGTAAGAGTCAATATTTTCTATTTAGAAATAATTTGGAGCTGCCTCAACGCGGGGACACAGAGAAGTTACCTACCCATCCTCCCCCTACAAGAAACATGAACACATTCCAGAATAAAAACCTGCTTGGCTGGCAAAAATTCATCACCAGGGGCATTCCCTGCCCTGGAAGATACACTGACAGATGAGTCAAGAAGAACCCTCCGTCCCAGCATTCCTCAAAGTGGACTGATTTTCCCTCCTCCCTATCCTTGCATCTCTCATTTCCATCCAGTGCCTACGAGCTATGGCACCTGGAGATATTAACATGCTATGGAGACCAGGGTGCTCCAAGCTACCCCTCTCCACTATTTCCTCATTTTCCTCTAAAAGTAGAACTATACCATCAAAAAGAAATAATATCCTCCCAGTAAAGTTTGATTTGATTTATTTAGTAATGAATGAATTGCTAAATAAAGTCCATTGAACATTTACCATGTTAGGTGCCGGGGAGACCACAGTGAACAAAGAAGGTAGAAATTCCCACCTTACTGATGGGGACATTCTAGTGGGAGGTGCAAAGAAGGATGATAAGAGAAAGTCACCAACAAATAGTGAAAAGGAAAGGGGATAGTTAGAAAGCATTAGGAGGAGAAATTGATTTTGGGTAGTGTGATCAGGGAAGGCCTCACTGAGAAGACACTTTAGTGAAGAGCTGAATTAGCTTAGGGATGAAACGTGCAGACACGGAGGTGAAGAAGGGAGACGCATCCAGGAAAAATAAATGCAAAGAGAAAGCCCACACATAGGGCAGCATCTGCAATTCCAAGGAAGAGCAAGGAGGCACTCAAGACTTGCAAGAATTCGTGTTGGAAAGATGATATCTGTATACCAGAACACAGATACATAAACCAAACTTGTGCCACGCGGGTAAGGCGGGTCCTTTGACCTCCATGTTGGCTTTTTTAAACTACTTACACCTTCCATCATCAGGATAGAGTTTCAAAAGCAATTTTTGAAAAATCTTTAAAAAATCCCGTAGTAGGCAATTCTGCAAGCCTAGGTATTTGTCAATGGTGACCTAGATGAAGCATTTACACCTCACCCCAAAGTCGCAGCAATGATATGAACCACATGCAGAGCAGCATCTCACAGAATATTGCTCTACCTGGAAGCTGCAAGCGGGCTATCAAAAAGCTTCAGTAAACCGTAAACAGTCTTAGTTGCCAAGGCCCTCTCCACATCACAGCAACAATGTGGAGAGACACCTGCGTCCCATATGCATTCTCTACTCCAAAATTGAACACATTTTTATGAGTTTGATTTTAGGATTTTCTTTTGTTTTGACTTGTTGCTTTTCTGTCATATTTTCATATTTAACGTGACTCATTTTTCAGGTCTCAGCCATTTTTTCAGACCCTTGGAAAGCAGCCTCCCAAGGACAATGTGCCTTCAGGCTAAATGCATCTGGTCTGCACCCAAGTTGCTGCTCCATCTCAGGGAGACCGCTGACTACCTTCACGGGAGAATCCCTTACCTGGGATCTAATCCTTCTTCAAGAGAAAGGTGTCCTCACAGCCAGGCAGCAATGCTTTTATCAGTACCTTCAGCTGATGTCAAACACTTGGCCCGCTATTGGGTGATGTGGAATCTTAAAATCCATAAGACCTGACGGCGCACAGAGAATTTCCCTCCAGAACATGAGGCTGTCTGCAGTGTCTGACAGCTGCCACACCAAAATGTCATGGCAGTAGTTTTCAAACTTTTTAATCTCAAGAGCCCTTAATGCTCTTACAAGTTATTGAGGACCCCAAAGACTTTCTTTATGTGGGTTATACTATCAATATTTTTGTATTAACAATTAAAACTGAAAAACAGTAAATGTTTATTTATTAATTCATTTACAAATAACAATAAATCTGTTTCACTTTAACATAAATAACATGAAAAATAACTATATAAATGAACTTTAGAGAGAAGATTGATGTTGTTTTCCATTTGTGTTGCCTCTAGGTATGAATTGATAGAAGACAGCTGGATTTTCATATCTGCTTGTGCATCAAGCTGCTGTGATAAATTGTTTTAGTTAAAGCATATGAAGAAATTGCTGTCTTGTACAGACATACTGCTAGAAAAGCAAGGACCTTGCAGGCAGTCTGAGATGCTTGGCAACTCCTGTGGGGTCTCAGGACACAATGAGCACTGGTGTTCTAGGTGACAGGGATGAACTGGAAGTGTTGTATATGCTGACAGGGTAAATTGCACAGTACATTTAGGTTATGTGAGAAAAAGAAACTGGAAAACTACATGCACAGCGTAATGGTCTGCACCAGCTTGCAAGAGAAGAAAAACAAAAATGGATGTGTAGCATTTGCCAATTTCTGTGGTGTAAATACTTCCACTGTGTCTCCCACCCATAGTGGCTGTATTTCACAACCAACTCACAAAAATCCCTGGGAATTCAACAGCAGTTCTGAGGAGCTGGTAGAAGCTGGTTCCAGCACACTGGAGGAGACCTAACACCAAGGGAGTGTCAGTAAAGAGGAGCTCTTCTTACCTCTGATCATTTAATAAGGCAAACTCATTTGTGCATTATTTGCATAAACAAAAAATGAAATAAACCATTAAATATAATAACCAGAAAATGCTACAGAGGCTTAATCTAAATTTATCACTTTTGAGGACATTTAGAAGAACAAATTAGACTTCACTTTAAGCAGGTGAGTCAGTCTTTCTTATTGCAAGCAACAGAAATAGGCTTTGTTTACCTTATAAGACACAGGGTTCTCATTGAAAGCCTATTTGGTTTTTAGACTTGACAAAAGTCTAAAAACTTTTATTTCCCAGGCTTTGGAAAATAAACAGGTCCAGAGGCAGAAAGAACAATCATCCTGTAGAAAAAAGACTGGGCCAGAACACCGTGCTGTAAGAAATAGATTGCTTCCTTGAAAGGAATGATATGGGGCACAGTCAGATGTAAAAAGTGAAAAGGGATTATCAGTTGACATTGGAACAGATGACAGAAATAAAGAATGCAGAGACGGCAGTGATATTTCTTAAGCCCAATTGGCCAATAATTTAATTTGTACTTAGTGAGAAGGATTCCTTATTTCCACTCACCACACGTGGTTCATTCCACAGAATAAATCCTCCACATCTATGGGTTCTGCACCCATGGATTCAACCAACCGGGGAAGGAAAATATTGCGGGGGGGAAATGCATGGCTGCTGCCCTGAATATGTACAGACTGTTTTTCTTGTCATTATTCCCTAAACAACACAGTATAACAACTGTTTACACAACATTTGCATTGTATTTGGTGCTGTAAGTAGTCTAAAGATGATTAAAAGTATACTGGAAGATGTTGGTAGGTTATATGCAAATATTATGCTATTTATATCAGGGACTTGAGCACGTGAGGATCTTAGAGATCCTGGAACCAGTATCCCACAGAGAGCAAGGGATGGCTATATTGTCCTCCCCTTTCTGATTTTTATAGAAATTCAATTGAACATGTGTCTTTGGGGTTTTGTTAAAGAAAGGTGGCTCTACATATCAATTCTGCATGAATGCAGCTCTTTCCTAACCAGTTGCGTCACATTATAATTAAGAATTTTAAAGAGTAATAAATCTTTGGATGGAAACAAAAGTGAAAGTTAAACTTGTGTGGTATATTCTGAATGACTTCTTTTTCCATTCCTGTGATGTGAATTCCATATTGGGTCTTAGGCCTTATCTACAACAGGAAAAAAAAGGAATATTTTTCTAGGGAGGACCACTCACAGAGAAAGAATTAAACCATAGCTAATAATTAAGGGCCCCACCTTAATTTCATTTTTAGGTTTTGTTGCTAGACCTGTTTAGTTCTTTTTTCTTAAGGTTAAAATGGGCAGTGCTGCTGCCCTCAAATAATAAGCAGATGTTATGTTAAATACCTGAATTTCATAGGTTGACCAGCAAAGGAAAGGGGAAAGAGAAGGCAAGAAGCAGGTGCTAACTTAAATTTAGCCTAAATCTGCCTCTTCACATATTTTAAGTTCAGCCTAAAGGTTTCTTAGTATATAGTGAACTGCAACCTAACTGAATGTGTCAATGGACTGTAACCTACTTTTGTTCCTTGAGTTTGGGCCAATCAAAGGTGACCAACTATTCACACCGTGTTCCAATAAGGCAAAAACCAGCTGTTGCTACAACTCATTTACGTTTTCTGCAGGTCACTTTCCTTATTCTGTCCATAAATGTTTTTTGACCACACGGCTGTGCTGGAGTCTCTCTGAACTTACTCATGTTCGAGTGCTGCCCAATTAGCAAATCGTTCTTTGCTCAATTAAACTCTGTTACATTTAATTAGTCTAAGGTTTTTATTTTAACATAAGAGACAAATTCAAAAGGAGACAGGGACCTACGGAGATGGAGAGAGCTCAGTGAAGGAGGAGGCAACAGCGAAAAGAAAAGGCGCAAGAAGGTGTGCGGCAGGCCTTGGAGGCAGAATGGAGAATGGGCCTGGGCCCAGGCACAGACCCCCAGCAGAGGTCTGCTGTTACCCTCCCCTACACTGCAGATGGTTCTTCCTTAGACCTGCCTCCCAGGGGCTTTGCACTCAGGCACGCCAGCCCCAGAGTCTCCAGACTGAAAAGTAAATGCACTGTGAAATAGGCGTTCTTCCATGGAAGCTAAGGCTGCAGGGTTTTTCGTTTTTATTTTCTTGGCTATTGGTCTTGCCTGGAGAAAATGGTGTGTGTCCACCTGCCTTTCTTTCTTTCTCAAGGACTCCTTTGTGAACAGAGGATTTGCAGTAATTGGTCAGGGTGAACATTTCTGGACTTTGTTGGAACGTAGTCCTACACCTGCCCTGAGCTCTGGAGCTCTGCGTGGAAATTTCCCATAAAACCTTTCCATGGTACAATTTATAAGTCTCCCTGTATGGCAATATTAAATTTTATAAATCAGCTTCCTACCTACGAGTACTTATTAGACAAACCTTGTCCATATCTTGTCAATGTTGTGTCTTTAGCTATGTATGAGGGTTACTGCCCTCTTGGAAATACTAAATTATAGTTAATGGTAATGGATCATTAGCTTCTTCTACTCCTAGCCCCTGAGTTGTCCATTTCACTGTTAACTTCAGACAAGCTTAAAACCTACAGTAAATATGATCTTAGAGTATCCTGCACCCCTTCATAACTGCTGGGGTTGTCACACTCAGCAACTAAAATTATAGAGCTCCCAGTTAAATTTGAGTTTCAGACAAACAGTATATACTCTTTTAGTATAAGTAAGTTCCAAGTATTTATCTGATATTCAGATTTAACTGAGTGTCTGGTATCTTACCTAACAACCCTAATCAGCACATGTTATACTTGTAATTAATTATGCATTTGTATAATTATTTGTTTAAGGTCTGTCTTCTCCCAGTAACCTGTGGCTAAGACTCCATTGGTCTTAGCTACAGTCCTATGCTCAGCATTTACCCCAAGGTGGCCACATGGTAGAAGTTCACGGGGAATTTGTGGAGCCAATGAACACCTATTCTGAAAGGCATGATCATTGCACATCACTGGAATAATATTATCCCCTCAACTGCTCGGTCAGTGACAAACACAATATTACCTTAAGATTCAAGCCAAGTGGTGGATTTTGTCCAAAGCTCACTATTGCTCACTTCTGAAGTAGTTATGCTACTGCTACAGAAAATATAAAGAGGAGAGACGCTGTGAGGATGTCCTTCCACACAAATACATGTGATATGCTACAATGGCAATAAAGGACTTGCAGTGCAATCCATGGCTCTCAGACTAAAAGGAGTGAGGAGAGATGACATGTACTATCTAAAACCCTGGTGTCAGGTGACAATAAACAGCGAGTCCAAAGGCCTGGATGCCCAACACAGCTAAGAGAAGACCTGCCTTTGGTTTGTTACAAGCAAGCACAAGTGGAATTCAGATCCCCCAGAAAGAGTCTTGGCCTGCCCGTAGAATAGTCACAGGAGAAAAGCCAGCTCACCACATCCCTGTGCAGGGATGGGAAGCTTGCCATGTGAGGGAGGAGGTAACCAGTCACGAGCTTCCTGACTCGCTCCCCGGTCCGTCACATCTTCTGCGAGTAGATTCCTCTTTGAAGTCCCCAAAGTGCTGAGTTAGGAGAAGTATAAAATGGATCAAGGCCACAAAAGGTAGCCCATAAATCTTATATCTTGCTAACTTTCAAAACTTCTCTTGATTTAACTAAGCAAAACCAGCTCCATGGTAATAATATCTTACCATCTCAGGGCCCTGAGGGGTTTTTATAATTTCTATTTGCTTAAGTGCATTACAGTTTTCAAAGCTCTTTTACACGCATCGTTTCAATTAATCCCCCCACAGCAACCCTGGGAGAAGGGTACGTGTTTCTTTCATAGAAAAGGAAACTGAGGTTTATGGAAGTATTTTCTACTTAGTAGACACTACTACTGCAGGGCTCAAACAGCATTTGGACTCCTGAATGCGTGGTTAGTCATTATGCAGCATCCTTCAGCGTCTTTCTGCTCCTTTCATGGGAACAAACCCAGTTCTCACGCTCAGCTCTAAGGCACTTTTCCATGCCCCCAAGTGGCAATCCTCTGGGGACAATCTGCAGAATACTGATAGGAAGACATGATAAAGCCCAGCCATTATCATTTGAGTATGAATTAGTTCATCAGTTTACCAAGGAAGAATAAAGGGTAGTTCTGCCTCTGTTTCCTCTGCATCTCCTGTCCTCTTCCATCTCCCATTCTGTATGGAAACAGAACACCGACTTGGAGAAACAGAAGGTGAGAGCAGGAAGAGGTGATGCTTGAAGATAGGAACTCTGGGGAGGAACTTACCTCCAGGCAACTGGGCTTTGCCAAGTACACTCAGGGCCAGTGGAAGTAGAGGCTGAGCTACAATTTCCTGTGGACGCAAAATTGGCAACCAGGTACAAAAGGCCGTGGGAAAGAGGCTCCAAGTCCCTGAGATCCAGTGAGGAATAGAGGTGGTCGTGGGACCCTGGCTCTCTGGAGATAGTCCTCCCACCTTAGGGCACCCTGAGGGTGAAATAAGTGGTAAACTCATGAGACATGGTAATGCTCCCAGTGCTATCTCAGAGTGAGCTTGTGGAGGGCGATGCAACTTCCCAATTCTCAGGAAGAGGTTCAGGGTGGTTCTCCACCCATAAAACAAAACAATAACCAAAACAAACCAACCACAGCGTTGTAAGGAGGGAAAGCGGATGGGAACCTCGCT
Organism: Saimiri boliviensis; assembly: GCF_048565385.1. NCBI lineage: Eukaryota > Metazoa > Chordata > Mammalia > Primates > Cebidae > Saimiri > Saimiri boliviensis. Next base: position 114,120,962 of record NC_133458.1, read on the forward strand.
TTGGGCAGGCTCACCCTCCGCTGTGCTTATTTAATTTGTTTAATTTTATTTATTTAATTTGTTTGATTTAATTTATTTAATTTTATTTATTGTGCTGCTCTGCTGGTGGTTCCTGTTTGAAGCAGGGAAGGAGAGAAAAGAGAGAGGGGGCAGAGGGAGGGATGAGTCCTGTAATACTGTGGGGTTAACCACCAGCGACAGTGCCCAAGCAGGCATCAGCCAGGATAAGCTAGGGGCCTCCCATGCAAAGAAAATGTGCAGAAGCAATGTCCCTGCCGCAAGAACCCCAGCAACTGAGACTCGTGCCCCTGAGCAGTCGTGGGTACCTGCCACTGGGAACACAGCACACAGTTCTCAGGGAAGGCAGAGATGCAAGCAAACTCGGAAGCAGAATCATGCAAGATAGGGGGTGACACCTTTTTCTCTACTCTCTCCACCCTGTCCCAATATCAGAAGATGAGGAAATGCAGAGCGAGAGGAAGGAGAAGGAAATGGGCAGACTCCTCCCTCTGTGCTCTGAGGACTCAGGAGCCTGCACCCAAAGAGCAGGGCATGCGTGTTAAGTCCAATGAGATCCTGAAAGGGCTTCCTCTTCATCAGTGGTTTTCTTTGTTCTATTTATTAAATAAAATAAAAAGAAATAGAATTTGGGTTTTTTTTAGTGATATTTCTAATGTTTTGTTTATTGTAATTTAGGATGCATATGTTAGGAATGTTAATTACAGAATAGCTTTGAAATGTTTGTTTTAAAGAAATTTTTGAGCATTTTCAAAAGTAGAGAACATGTAACAAACTCTCATGTTCCATTTGTCTGTCCTCCAGATCACCCATTGCCAGCGCACATCATTCACTGACACCCTCACCCAATGCCTTCCCGACACTCCTCCCCTATCATGAATTCCAGCCAAATCCCAGACATAATTCCATTCTGTCTGTAAACAGCTCAGTATATATCTCTGAAAGACAGGGACTCCAGACTGAACATTTTGTATTACTTATAAAAACGTTCTATTGATCTTTCTACTGATTTGACCTCCATGGGATTTGCCTAAGGTATACACCTAGAGGATGGGCAAGGAAATACCCATAGCTTATGGCTGAGGACCATGGTTAGAATATAATCAATCACTTAATAATATTTGTACTCCACTGAGCTTTAGGCTGCTCAATAAAATAATTACAACTTGGGTACAAACTACTTCATAAGATTGACACAATGACAACCAGGCTCAGTGGCTCATGCCTGCAATCCCAGCACTTTGGGAGGTTGAGGCAGGTGGATCACCTTAGGTCAGGAGTTCAAGACCAGCTTGACCAACAAAGTGAAACCCTCTAAAAATACAAAAAAAAATTAGCTGGGTGGGGTGACGCATGCCTATAATCCCTGCTTGAGAGGCTGCGGCAGGAGAATGGCTTGAACCCAGGAGGTAGAGGTTGCGGTAAGCCAAGACTGCGCCATTGCACTCCAGCGTGGGCAACAAGATTGAGACACTGTCTCAAAAAAAAAAAGAAAAAAAGAAAGAAAAGAAAGAACAAGAAAAGAAAAAAAAAAGATTGACACAATGAGTTGATTCAGGAGCAAGAATGGGAACCTGAGGCATGAACTAGAGCAACATTGCCTTGACCTCAAAGACGGCAGTGTCTGTGCTGGAGAAAAGCAAAGGATGGCCAAGGTGAATCCACCACCTACCTCTGCCAGAAGCAACTTTAAAAAAAATGTACTTTAAGTTTTGGGATACACGTGCAGAATGTGCAGGTTTGTTACATAGGTATGCAGTGCCCTGGTGGTTTGCTGCACCCACCAACCCTATATCTACATTAGGTATTTCTCCTAATGCTATCCCTCCCTTAGCTCCCCACCCCGCAGCTGGCCCCAGTGTGTGATGTTTCCCTTCCTGAGTCCATGTGTTCTCATTGTTCAACTCCCACTTATGAGTAAACATGCAGTGTTTGGTTTTCTGTTCCTGTGTTAGTTTGCTAAAAATGATGATTTCCAGCTTCATCCATATCCCTGCAAAGGACATGAACTCATCCCTTTTTATGGCTGCATAGTATTCCATGGTGTGGAGCCAACAGCATGTCTGGTTGAGATTTTACTATTTTTTACTTCTGATTTCAAATGAATCTTCAAAATGTGTATAGATGTATCAGAGTAAAACTGTCATTTCAGAGAGTGCTATGACTCAGGCTAGTTTTAAAAAGTGAATGAGGGCCGAGCGTGGTGGCTCACACCTGTAATCCCAGCACTTTGGGAGGCTGAGGCGGGTGGATCACGAGGTCAAGAGATCGAGACCATCCCGGTCAACATGGTGAAACCCCATCTCTACTAAAAATACAAAAAATTAGCTGGGCATGGTGGTGTGTGCCTGTAGTCCCAGCTACTCAGGAGGCTGAGGCAGGAGAATTGCCTGAACCAAGGAGGCGGAGGTTGCGGTGAGCTGAGATTGCGCCATTGCACTCCAGCCTGGGTAACAAGAGCGAAACTCTGTCTCAAAAAAAAAAAAAAAAAGTAAATGAAATGGGTAATTTTTCTACTGTGTCTATTGCTTACAGAGGATGAAGAGTTGGTACTCTCTAAAGAGTTCATTAAAGTTTTAAAATTCTATGCCTGTGTCATGTTGATGACTTAGCTTTAAAATAACACTTACATAGCTCCTCTTCCACACAATGCAACTAGTTTTTGTATATATGGAAGAGAGGGATTGGGATTTCAACAAAAATTTCCTTTAGAATGGTAATTCCCAACCTCACAGCCTTAGACCACTAAGAAATTTATGAATTAGTAAATAGAGTCACCTAATCTATATTCCACAAACATCATTACTTTAGTTCTTATTTAAATCCAATAAAATACATATTATGAATAATGGGCTTTTCACATACAACATCTATTTTATTGAATAATTATATGAGTATTAGCAAAAAAATTACATGTTTTATAGACTAGACAATACCCCTATTTTATCTTGAAAAATAATAAGGTCTTTATGGTGGGTGGATTTGTTATTGTTGTATGAAGAGAACCAGTGGTGGCAGCACAAACAGTGAGACTTCTAAAACAAAGCAAAACATGATATTTTCTATGTGCCACGGACTCTCTGTTTTAAGCTTCAAGATTTTGGGGCTTTTAAAGAAAATTAAATTCACATATTTCTAACTCAGTATGAAATCTTACCATTGTTCTTTTATTGAAGTGTCCTCCGATATCTTTGAAATCTTTTGAACATTTTTCTTAAAATAAGTTTTACATTTCCACTGACAAAAGTTAAATAAGTCTGCATTTCACCATAATACAAAGGCGGCTTTTTTTTGTCTTTGATTGTCAATTGCAGAGAACATGTTCTCTGTTGCTTTATATATGCAGTTGAGAAATGATCCTGTACATCCTACCTGGAAAAGAACAGGGATTTAGAGTGAAACAGAGGCGTTCACATTCCAGATTCATCAATTGCTGGCGGGTTACTTCTCCCCAAGCTTTGGTGTCCTCAAATGTGAAGATACTTATGTCGGAGTGTTGTAAGGATCAAGGAGCCTCATGTGTGAAAATCCAGGGGACAGAAGCAAATCTCTGCATTGGTGAGGACCGTCAGCTGCAAGAGCCAAAAACCAACCAAAACTGGCTGAAGCAAGCAGAGAAATTTGTTGACAAATCATGACTGAGAACAGAGCTGAAACCACCCCATTAGGACATCACTTGCGTCTTTCCGGCTCTTGGCAGGCCTTCATCATGGCACACCACACATTTTCAATTTGATACCCCATCAGCTTAGTGAGTCCCCTTCTCTATAAGTGCCAGGAATAATGTTTTGGGCCTTGCTGGTCTGCCTAGGGTTGTGTACACACCCTGTGGTTTGAGGGTGTGGGGATGTGGTGCCCTCATTGGCTAGCCAGGTTATGTGCTCACTCAATGTGCCAGGGGTGAGTTTACATGAACCAGGAGTAGAGGTGTCCCAGAGGAAAATCAGCATCTCTCACTGGAGGGAAAAATAATAGTATGCAAATGAAAACACTAAAATACAATTCAATTATATGTAATAATTATACAGCAAGTATTACTTTTTAAACAATTATTAAGCAAATTCCATGTAGCTGATTAAAATTAGATTATCATTCAATACTCCTTGGAATGAGGTTGCCCAAGAGCGTAAAATACAGTATCCTTTCTCTGAGAACCTTAATAACCAAGAATGATGCACCATCCCCAGTCAGGAGCCCCGGCAGCAACCCTGCACTGAAGGTTTGCATGGTGCAAGGTTATTAGGAAATACACTCAGATCCCCACCTGTGGGGTGCAAAGGAGACAGGCTTGGTTTAAGGTAGGGGGTGGCAAACTTTTTGTATCACAGGCCAATAGTAAATGTTGAGGCTTTGTGGGTCATATAGTTGCTGTGGCCACTATTCAATGCTGCTATTACAGCACAGAGGCAGCCAAAGAAAATATATCTATGAATGAGCTTGGCTGTATTCCAGTAAACTTTCACTTACGGACGCTGAAACTGAATTTCCTATCATTTTTAGGTGTCACAAAATATGATTCTCCTTCTGAATGTTTCCAATCATTTAAAGATGTAAAAACCATTCTTAGCTCATAAGCCTTGCAAAACAGGCAGCAAGCCAGATTCGGCCAGTGAGCTCTAGATTGTTGATCCCTAGTTTAGAGGAAGAAGTTGAAAAGAGATACAGCAGCAATGGGGCCTCTGCCTATCCCAGGAGTAGCCCCTGAGCTAGATGGCCCAGCTGAAAGCCTGAATCAGGGCTTAGCTGTCCCTACACCAAGGCCTTAGATGCAATATACCCATGGGACAGGGGAATGACCTCCAATTGAATGGCTGTCTTCAACACAGGACAAGTCCCAGAAAGGGACTCCACTGAGAGCTGTCATCTACAATACTTTTAGCACCTGGGGTGATGAGTGTCTCAGTCCTGAAGTGGCAGAGACCTGTGATGTGCCAATGACTAGGCCGATTATAACTGGTTCCATAGGCTCTTTGCATTTTTATTTCAAGCAAATTTCATTACTATTTCCAGTGTGCAGTCCCTGGAAATGACATACAAATGAGGCTCAGTTTTCTACGGAAAACTAAGACATGACATAACTTCTTTGGGGCTGCCATCTTTTCAAGTCTCAACCCAGTTAACAGGGAGTGCTACTAAGTATGTGTGGTCCCCTTCCAGTGTCACCTCACTAACATGGGTCTTTCACTCTGTACCAGGGTGGTGGTAGAGTTTTCCATGTTTTGAGGGAATTGACTAGATTTGAAGTCCGGTCTTTATAACAGGTATATTGAGGAATCAAACCCACAACAGTTTTATTTCCTCTAAATACTGTTCAATATCTCACCACCCAATCCCCAATTCAGGACCCTTTTAACAAGAGCTTGGCCCAACTCTATGTTTTTTCTAGCCACTGAAAGTCATTGGAACAATATGCAATTTTGGAATTCGATGCTATTTTCTTCTCCTTTCCTTAATGAAGGCTGCTGCTGTGGTCAGGGAGCAGGCAGGCCCAGGCTCTCCATCAGCCTCCTATAGGCGCAAGCTCCTCTAATTGTGAGAAGCAGAAGAGGGAAAGAAAAATGAACATATGCCCCTCTCTTGTGCTTAAGGAGACCTGGGAGTGGCCCTAACAAATCCAACTGATAAAGTGCTCACTCCTTTGCACTGGTCACCCATGGTGATGAGACTGCATCTTCCACTGCAAGCATCACACCACACGTGGTACTGGTACCCTGAATCCTAAACATCTACCATCTACTCCTCATTTCAGTAGGATCCCACTTCTACACCCTGGCCTTTGCTGTACCTGAATGTCTATCAAAATTACATCTTATTTATTTATTTACTTATTTATCTCTCTCTCATTCTTTCATTGTGACAGGGCTTCACCATGTTGCTATAGCTGATTTCAAACTCCTGGGCTCAAGCCAATAGCTGGGATGATAGGCTTTTTCTCAATTTCTTTTAGGTTCCAACAGCTTTAGTAGTCCTGGGCAAGTCAGGAGTCACTCTGGCTAAATATTTTAGCCAGGGTGAGTATCTTGGCTCCCTGTCTTGCAGGAACTTTATTTCTGAGCAATTTTTATCTCTATTTTTTCCATGCCTGCAAGAGAGGAACTAGGAGCAACTCAAGCCTCATTCCCAGTGCAAAAGGTTCGAGAGGAGAAAGCAACCTGTTTTCACAAACTCAGGATCCTCCTAATTAGCCCCTTTCTCCAAAGCCTACCTATGGAGTGATGGTGATGGTGTGAGGTGGCACTACTGCCCCCTCTCTCGTGCCAACTGTCTGGCAGCCTTCTGGTGAGATGGCTGGCCAAACTGCTGGCAGGGCTCTAACTAACTTAGAATTTCAGAAACTTGATACCACTTGTGCATAATTTTGGGCTTTAACTGTAATCTCTGCCAACAGGGAAGAACCCATTCAGCATTCTCTGATATGTTCTTGTTTTGTGTTGTTTGGGTTAGAGTGCGTTGATTTCACTGTTGTCCTTGTTGTTTGGTTTTGCTTTGCCTTGGCAAGTAACAGTGTACACTAGAGATTTAAAAACAAAACCCAAAAAACCCTTCCCCCTATAAAGTCCATCTTTGCTTTTCTAATCCCTTCTTGGCAATTCCTCTCTGTTGCATGTAATGGCTGTGTTTGCAGCACCTAAGGATAACTTGGGAAAAGCAGCATCATAATTCAAAGCTGATAATCATCTTTCAAGGTTTCCTGTATCACGTTTGATTTTTAACGTAAAATGAGGCATTCAGGCATGAGGAGATACAGTTTTCCTTTTCAGATCTGTCATAGAATTTTGCATTGTAGTCTACTTATGAAACTGGCCATTGCAAACTGGCTGTTGCATACAATTAGGCAGCAGTCTCTATTATGGCCTATACCCAAATATTTATTAAACACATAGATTTGCACATACATGATTTCCATGTACATTTATACCAACCTGCTTTTAGAAGGATTGGAATGGAAAAAAGCTTTCAGTAGGATATTAACACATATGAGGCAATAGTCAGTAGATGAAAATGGAGCTCAATTACATTGTTGCTCCAGAGGCAGTTTTCCAAGAAGGGATATATAAGTTCAGATACACAAGACTCAACCGCCCTTAGAATTCGCACAACCTTTAAAAGAGCTTTGATACAATGTGGACCCACCAAATAGGAAGAGGGAGCTCTGTGCTCTTCCCCTGGCTGGTTGGGGGAGTTAGCAAAAAAACAAAGCAGAGAACATTCTTTTTCATCAAGCCATTGAAAAGGGGAGACATTTAGTCTTTTTGATCCCTCACCTCTTCATACACAACAGCTTTGAAAAAAGAGAAATTATGTCCCTGTTTACTTTTTCTAGAAAAATTATTACATAGTCTTGTAACATCAGAAAAAGCAATGCACCATTAGATTCTGTCCAACCCACACAGAGAGCAGAGAGCATTATCACTCAAGATCTGTCTGAGGGTAGGCTTTTGCCAACAGCTCCTGGAATCTCTCCAGAGGATTCTCCACTTTCCTGTTTGATGCCTGCTTCAGGTAATTCTAATCTAGCCCAGAGATCTAAAAGGATGCTGACACCAGCCCTGCAAAACAAGCAGGGTGCATGTTAATAAGTCATATACCCTGGCTTTCTCCTGGAATCAGTCCTTTTCTCTGGCCACCATATGGACTTGATTCAACCCCCTGGAGAGGAGGCTGCTGCTCCTGTCCTGCGACTGCTGGGGATTGTATGCCTGATAAAGCCTTCATTAACACACAAGCATGATTAAGCCTTGTATGTAATATTGGCAAGGTCTCTAGGTTTGGTATATTTTACATTAAAATGTGCACATTCTTTTATCTGTTTTTTTAAGAAGGGAAAATAATGGAAATATGTTATTCTCGAATGATGAGTCTACTCACATCTTATGAATGAGACATCTTATCGAGACCATCTTGCGCATAGATGTGAATGTATTTAATGAAGAGAAATTTAAAAATTGTCAAACTCTGTTAGTATGGACCTCATCTCCTTCTCCAAACAATCTTTGACCTTGAAAGCAGATTCCAGAGAGATGGGTTGTTCCAAAGACACAATGTATACATTGCTAGCTCCATGTTAACCAAGCTGCAGATGACCTTAAACAAGTAAAACAACGTAGAGATGATCTTGGTGATGATTTCATGTGGGTCTCTTCGTTACTTCTGCCAATGCCTACATTTTGATCTCCTTGAACGGTCTGCTTCTCAGGCTCAGAAACAAGATCCTTTCCCATTAGCTTTTACTCCCATCTCCTCATTAACCCTTCATCTTGAAAATAAAAGAAAAATTGGCAGTCTCTGAAAACATTCTGTTAGGGCTTTTGTGTGGTACTTACAGGATGCCTAAATTAGCCCAGAGAACTCAACTGGCAATCTTTATGACATCTATTGTTAACTCATCAGTAAACCAAAATTGCATAAACCAAGTTTTCTGCTCCTTAATTAGTCAATGGTTTCATTCGGTGGTTTCTTCAATCAACTAATTGCAGTCTTCAAAAGAATGATATCACTAATTGGTTAAAAGAAAAGTTAAACAAAAGCCATTTTCAGAGATGACTGAAAAGGGAGAAAATGAATTTAAGATATTAAAGGTATCGTGCTGCCAGTTTCAGGGAGACAGTGAAATCCACAGGCAAGGAGTTCTCAGATTAATCTTTAATTCGGTGCTTCCTTGGCTATGTTATGGAAACACAGAGTTAGGGACATCAACAACCTAGAAGGAATGTTAGCAAAAATCCAGTCCAAACTCCTCAATGTACAAATAAAAAACACAAGTCTGTAGATCAAAATCACTTGCCCAAAAACTCAGAACAGAATTACATTCAAACCTTGGTCCCTCTATGTGTCTTCTGTAGCTGCATATAGAGTTCTGTGTTTTAATACAATCAAATCAAGTGCAGGGAAAGACGAATCTTGGGCTTATCTGCATGTATTCCTAGTTATTTTAAGCATAATAATTAGTCATTATTGTACAGCAGTTTGCAGAGGTGGCTCTGATTACCATAAATTTCACCAAACCAAACCAGAATTTCTGTATTTTCATGTTCTTTATTGGTTCTGTGGTACCCGCCATCAGTGTAAATGTACTGTTAGCTTGTACCATATAGAAGTTACAAAAAGGTAACCTTAGCATTGCTCACTAGGGTCTGACAGTTTCAAGGTGATGGCTGCTCTGGCAACATATGCCTTTGAGTGTCTCCAATAAATGGAGCTGTCTGCCAAGACTTGAAGGAAATGTAGCATGATCAAAAAACATACCTTTGTGGCTTAAGGCATGAGTTTAGGGAATTATTTAATACATGGTTAAAAATGTTCCAATCTTTTCCTTGTGTTTTTGTTCTTTGTATATAGTCTAATACATCATTTTCTCTTCTAATGTTATTAAGATATTATCTCATCCTTCCTTTTAAGAGTTTTGCTGTTTTACTCAATCTAAAATTTAGTTTTGCTTATGGAATGAAGAAAGATCTAATTTTATCTTTATTACAAGTAGAAAGCCCAATGTTTTACTGGTTGGTCAACTTGTTCTTCCCTGATTTGTAATGTCTGTCACTTCCCTCATATCCTTCTAAAAGGTGCATATCTGGGTTTTTGCTGGGCTCTTTATTTTACTCCTTTGGTTTATTGTTCTAACCTAGAACTGATACTACACTGTTTTAATTACTCTTGCTTTAAAATAAGTCTTCATATCTAGTATAATGTGTTCCTCTTTATTTTTACTCTTGTTTAAAACTGTCCTATATATACTTGACTATGTGTTATTTGTATGAGAGTTAGTATCAACCTATAAAGTACAGAATCATGCCAGAATATTATTTGTGATTATACTGAATTTATGTATTTATTTTGGGAGACTATCAGTTGAGTATTTCTTTCTCTGAAAAAAAAAAAAAAAAAGAAAAGAAAAGAAAAGAAAAGAAAACCTGGTGTAGCTCTCCACTTCTTTAGGTTTCTTTTTATTTAAAAAAATTCTTGGCCGGCCATGATGGCTTACGTCTGTAATCCCAGCACTTTGGGAGGCCAAGGCAGGTGGAACACGAGGTCAAGAGATCAAGACCATCCTGGACAACATGGTGAAACCGTGTCTCTACTAAAAACACAAAAATTTACTGGGTGTGGTGGTGTGTGCCTATAATCCCAGCTACTTGGGAGACTGAAGCAGGAGAATGGCTTGAACCCAGGAAGTAGAAGTTGCAGTGAGCCAAGATTGTGCCACTACACTCCAACCTGGCAACAGAGCGAGACTCCATCTCAAAAAAACAAACAAACAAAAAAACTCTTTTTTCCTCATTACCCTACCTCTCTGTTTCCATAATAAATTATATCTCTTTAGTTGCATTTGTAATCATTTGTTACTGATATGCAGCCATGCCACTGATTTTTGCATGTGGCGTTTGTATCTAGAAACCTTCCAGGACTACCTTCTTATTTCAAAAAAATTTTCTGTGAAAAATGGCAACTTTATTTCCTTCCTTTCTATTGAAATTGGTTCTGTTGCAGTGCCTGGACCCTCATATTAAATGAGAAAACCACACACTGATTCTGGCTATCCTTGTCCTTTCCCAGATATTAAATGAGTTACTTCTATGATTTTATATCTGTGATTATTTGTTGCAGGTATTTGTTTCTTTAAGCACTTTATCAGGCTAAGGAGGTTCCTGTCTCATCATAGTTGTTAGAAAGAGAAGGAAAATTGTCTGGAAATATGTCAATTTACCACAACCCAGTTTGCCCCAAACCATTTTGAATCTCACAGTGACCGAGTTGCTAAAGATCATCACTGAAGAGATTTTTTATTTGCCTGTTCTAGGTGGCTCATGAGTAGATAACACTGAACTAATTCTTACATTAATGCCTTGACTGGTGATTTCTCACCCTTTGAAGGTTAGGATTCCAATTCAGGAAGGCTCAGGGTTTTATTTCTCATTAGAATTTGTGTTTTTACATCAAATTCATGACATTAATGAGTTTCTGTCATCCCCCAAGCCTAGGAAGCCTGTAAAGAAAGTTTATTATTCCCCTTTCTCCAGGGTTGCAAGTCTTCTAAAGTATTGGCTTTACACAAAGATGTCCCATCAAACTTCCATTTATGCAGGAGCAAGGAAGAGGAGCCCTGTGAGGGCATTAAAGCTCAAACCCAGAGCCCTAACTGGGTCACTAGCCCCATGGGATGGCTGCTGCCTGGCTCCTGGCTGCGTTGTCCTGGCAGTCCGTTCTCAGTTTCAGAAACCATTTAAATCAGTGGTTCTCAAACATTTTGGTTTCTGGATCCCTTTACACTTGTAAAATTAATTGATGACACCACAGAACTTTTATTCAGGTGGCTTATATCCACCAAAAGTTACTGTATTTGAAATTTAAAAATGAATCAATACTTATTTAATGATTCATTTTTAAATCCCAATAATAAATTCTTAAAATGTGAACATAAATAATGCATTTTTATTAAAAATATGTTTTCCAGAAGAAACACATTTGTGAAAACAGAAGCACTGTTTTATATTATTATAAATCTCCTTAATGTCTGGCTTACTGGAAAAATGGCTGGATTCTCTTACCCGCTTCTGCATTCAATCTGTTGTGATACGTTGTTTTGGTAAATATATAAAGAAAATCCAGCCTCACACAGACAGGTGTTGGGAAAAGGCAGGGGTATTTCAGAAGCCTTTTCAGATAACAGTAGATATTCCTCTTTCATACTGTAACAGAGTTCAACAAGAGGTAGTTTCTCAGACATTAGTTGCAATGTGGAATCTTTTGATGATGATCTTTTCATGCTCTGCTATGTTAAAACACATTCAGTCTACCTTATGACTGAAATAGATCTTGCATTCATGATTTCATTTATTTAAAACATATTGGTTCACTGATTTTTGCAGATCTTACAAATGCCAGTGCATTTCATTCTACAGTATCATTCTACAGTAATAAAACTTTTTTATTAATTTCACCCTCAATTTCATAAATATTATTATGAAAATGGTTTAGCACAAACTCCTAAAAGGGTTCCTTTGGAGTCTCTAGACCACATTTTGAGAACCAGTACCTGAAATAATATAGCTCTATTTTAATTACTATCTCAGAGGTTTCAGCTCTTCCATTTCTGCCATTTTTCTTGAACTAGAAGCCAGAAGCCTTTCCTGTCACCAAAGAAATTTACCACAGTGGAGAATTGCAAACAGCTGTCAATAATCTCAATAACTTATTTAGGCACATAAATTTACTGCATGTCTACCATGAGGCAAACACCATTCCAGACAGCCAACTATTGAGCAGGGGAGAATGAATGAATGGCTTTATTGGCTTCCATTTTAGCCAAAGTTTTGTTTCTCTCAAAATAGTCTAGCTACTACCTACATTAGTAAATATCATTTATCAAATAATTCCCACTTGCGTTTTACAAATACAAGCTGTGGAGGGTTGTATAGATACTCTGCACTATCTTTGCATCTTTTCTGAGTCTAGAATTATCCAAAATGAAGTATAGGGTGCTTCCATTGTTTTCTTGAGTCAAATGTATTAGATTAAGAATTGGTTAAATTGCATGTTCTCACTGTAAGTGGAGGCCAAACATTGGATACTCATAGACATAAAGATGGTAACAATAGACTTTGGAGGCTGATAAAGTGTGAAGGGAAGGAGGGGAGCAAGGGTTGAAAAATTAACTGTTGGGTACTGTTCTCACTACCTGGGTGATGGGATCACTGGTATCTCAGATCTCAGCATCATTTAATATACCCAGGTAACAAACACACGTACCCCTTGAATCTACAATAAAAGTGGAAATTATGTTTTTTAAAAACCAAAGACACTTTGGGAGGCCGAGGTGGGCTGATCATGAGGTCAGGAGTTCAAGACCAGCCTGACCAACATGATGAAACCCTGTCTCTACTAAAAATACAAAAATTAGCCAGGCATGGTGGCACACACCTGTAAACCCAGCTACTCAGGAGGCTGAGGCAGGAGAATCACTTGAACCCAGGGGCTGGAGGTTGTAGTGAGCCAAGATAGTGCCACTGCACTCCAACCTGGGCAACAGAGCAAGATGCCATCTCAAACAAAACAAAACAAAACAAAACAAAACAAAACAATAATTGGTTTAAGCTAGTGGTTTCTCTTTTATAAGTAACTTGATTTTCTTTAGAAATTTTACTCCCAAACCAGAATAATAAATTTGATCACAAGGAAGAAATGAGCTTGGAAAGAGTATAAAAAATGAATTCAGAAACACTATAAACAGATTATATTATATTATATGTGCACCATGCCTTTCTTACTCTATGTCAGGCTCCAGACTAAATGTGCTTCTCTTTAGCAATAATCTTCTGCATTGGGCATTATGAATCTCCATCCTTTACAGAACAGCTTCTTTGTCAGTGGCAACACCAGAGCTAGAAGCGTGGTCCCTTCAGGTACCCCCGCTTTCAGCCTCTTGGCGCTACTGCTCTTACTGATGCGATTTCCAGAAATGGAAAAATTCACAGTCATTGAAGCCACAGCAGTGAACAGAGAAATGCTTTCATTACTATTGGAATCAGTCCCTAGTTTTTATGCTACCTTTACCCTTCAGCCAATTATAAAGATGTGACTGTGGATTGTCTGGTTGGTGTTTGTGGTATGATTTTAAACTAGGTGTCTTATGTATAGATATACATTGGATGATAAATCAAGATATTGAAGAGCAGAGGCCCAGAAATCAAAAGCCGTTCTCAGAGAACAAAAAGGGAGGATTTAAGATATTTTCCTTACCAGAAGGGAAATGAAACAAAGAAATTTAGTCCAATTGAATTTTACTTTTGCTTACTTAATGCCTTTTAAATTTTATAAGCATTTTATTGTAGAGATTTTAAATTATACTCAAAAGCAGACAGAATAGACATGTAAATCCTAATCAACCAGTTTAAATAATTATTAGTATTTTGACAATCTTGTTTTACCTTTCTCCAGCAAGTGTTTTGGGGAAGATGACTAGAATATTTTAAAGCCATCTCACATTTTGTATTATTTCATCCATAAATACTTGGTATCATTTTCCCGTCCAATAAGTACGATTTTGAAGATAACCAGAGTACAATCATCTAATTTACCAAAATGAACAATTCCTCAATGTCATTTAATACTCAGTTTGGATTTACAGTCTCATGTTTGACTTAAAACATCATATAGTTATTGAAATCAGGATGCAAATAAGTTTCATATGTTGCATTTGGTTGATAAGTCTCTAAGGTGTTTTCATTTCTAACAGTCTCTCTCCCCCTGTCTTCTTTTATGTCATTTGTTTGTTAAAATAACTGAATTAGTTGCCCCGTTGCATCTCCTACGTTCTAGATTTGGTTGGTTACTTCCTTGTGGTGTCATCCCACATATTTCTTGCCTTCCCATATTTCTTCTAAACTGATAATCAAATGACAAGATTTGATTAGATGCTGGTTTAATTATTTTGCCCAGAACATATCATAGATATTCCATTCTGGGTAATGCTATATGTTAGGATTAAGTTTGTGAATTCTAGTATGGTCAGCCTGGTCCAGCTGTTACAAAGTTCCTCATCAATCTTCACTTGATGGTGTTAGCAGGCAATTTCGATAGTTGCCTAGATCCAGCCTTTTATGGGGTTTGTAAAATGATTATCTAATTCTATCACATCTTCTGCACTTTTTAGCTGGAATTCTTCCACAAATGTCACCTGAAAGTTAATGTGTGCATATCAGCCCCCCCAAAAGAATTAGCTATATATGTCTTTACTAGTTATTCAGAATAATGTGATGGTGCCCTAGAAACTTCCAAAGATGACCAATTTGGTTAACATCATTTTAAATCATGTATTTTTATCTACTTAAAGTATTTCAAATCATTACAGTCTTATTATTTTTGATGCTGAAATTGTCTTACATTTAGCTAGGGAAGGTTCTTCAAGTCCTCTCTATCCTCAAGATAATCCAGGGTTATTTATTTCTAGATACAGGAGTCATATCTGGAATTGGTGATTTCTCTAAGAATGACTGGTTCCCTGATACAGGAAAAAGTATTTAGAGAAAACAATCTACATACATCATAATTTTATGGCTTCAGATGATTAACCTGTTGTTGGTTTGGCTAAACTGCCTTGGTAAGAAATTATGCTAACTTTACCTACAATTGCCTATTAAAACACAAATAAATATGTAGAGAGAAATGGCCTCGTGAGAACAGACTGTGAAGCAATGTGGACGTTTTTGTAGCAGCACTTTACATAAGTAGGTAAAACGATTGAACATTTGGCAGCAGAAAACAGAAATCAGTAAATAATTGTATTACAGAATGTGAAGAGACTGTCTTGTTATAAAAAAGAGGAGGAGAAGAAACTAACAAGGTTATCGTGTTAACCGTAAGGTGTTCATGCTGGAAGTGTGTTTTGTCCCTGGGTACCACATTTGCCATATATAGCAATTAGTTCACAGCTACGCTGCTGCATCTTGACTATGGGACCACATCTTATTTGTCATTCATTTATTTACCAAGCACATACTATGTGCTAAATACTTTATTACCAACTAAACTTAAAGATACTAATAAAGTTTCACTTTTGGTGTAGGGTGAGATATGCTTATGGGAAATGTATAGTTTATGTATAGTTTGCTTCTTATGTCCTTAAGGGTATTTTTTTTTTCAGTTTCATATAGTTCAAACTTACCTACTTCAAGATACATTTTCATGTGAGATTTAGAGGGGAAAAAGCAGAAAGCAGAGCATAAATCAGGTCATATTTACTTGCCAGATTAAATGCTAAAATCATTAAAAGATAAGTTATTTGAAACAATGATTACTCCTCAGGAAATCCATAACAAATAAAAAGAATAGTAGAGAAAGCACTTTTAATATATTATCTTTCTCTTTTTTAATTCTTCAAGCCTTTGTTCTTAAGGAAGCAAACTGCTGTTTCACTTCCCTGAAGCCACTGATAAAACCATGCAAGAACATCAGAGAAAACGCAAAGCCAAGATAGGTGCCAACCCCAAGGGAACGGAGTGCCTCTTTGTTTTATATTTCCATTGGAAATCTGTAGATTTTGCATGCAAACATCTTATTTCATGGCACTGCTTCTCAAATTGAGAGATTAAATCTAGCTCCGCATAAAGGTTTTTCAATAAAGTAGGTTGCACAGTCTTCTGTTTATGGAAAATGGATGCATCATCTGATATGCTTTCAATTGCTAACTTTTGTTTCACAAAAGCTGGAAGGAATTTCAACCAACCATTATCTAATCAAGAAAACATTTCCTACCTATCTTGTCTTCAACATAACTTGCTGCCAAATGTAGTTTTGACGATTGTAAATCACCATGCATTTTAACAAGCAAAACAGACTCTCTAGTTTTGTTAGAAAAGATACAAATTGTACAAACTATCCATCATTATCAGTGGAATGCCCCCAAAATTTGTGTGTGTCACAGAATGACTATTACATGACATAATTTAATGTTATGTTGGTTATGCTACTTTATTTAGGTAGAATTTTTACAATCTTGACATGCAAACAGTTAGGTATTATAATAATTTCACCAGTTCTCCCCTTGTTTACATTCAAATCTTTCTACAGAGTGAAGACTGAAATTTGGACATTTATTTAGCTATAAAATTGACAATGTCTTATAGCATCAAAATTCCTCCTGAGTTCAACATGAGATAAAGTGCAAGAGGAAGCAAACTAAATAGGAGTTGTAAGTTGTTTGTGTGTGTGTGTGCGCACGCACGCGTGTGTATTTCAAATAAAAAGAAAGTTACCTCCATTTATCTCACTACCAATTCCTCATGGGCACCAAATGTCCTTGAGAAAATATGCCTTATCCTAAAGGTGGCTTGTGCCTCCAAGAATGTTTGCATCTGGCTCGATTCAAAGGGACAGCAATGTATGCTTATGACAGAGGACCCAAGCTGAGGAAGACTTTCAAGGACATACTGTGGAGTCTTCTGAAATGCGTGTTCAGAAAGGCAGAGAGGGGACGGCTAAACACTCAGGTCTTCCTAGGCACTCCCGGCCCTGTGACCTGAGATGAATCACTCGACCTCTTTGTGCCTGTGTTTCTGGAGAACAGAAGATTTTTTAGTCAGAGATTTAAATGAATAACACATGCAAAATACCTGAAACAGGGCCTGATACATGCAAAGTGCTAGATTGATGGCAGCCATTGTTACTCATTGTAGAAGCTTCATCGCAGACCATGAACTGCCACCTAGGCTGCCCATCCATTCATTCAACACATATGTATTCTTGTATGCAGTAGAAATGTGCAATAGACGCTTTCAGCTTATGGGGTTGCAACTATTCAGTCAGGACCATTTAAATTGCAGTCTCAGCTGTTCACTGCACCTGCGATTGCCCCCTAGAGAACTGGAAAACCTGAAAGGGAAAGACGCCTGCTATTCCCTCAAGTGGGTCTCAGTACCCCTGAATTTCTCCTCATGTAAGCAGCAGACTGTGACTCTAGTGTTTGAAGCATAACCACAGCCTCTTGTGACCACTGTCTAAGCAAAAGCAGGGATCTGTTTATTCCTAAACTAAAGAAAATTCAGGCTGTGTTAAGAGGATGGACACACACACACATAATCTCGGCCTTCCTGGGGATTTGCAAGCATCATGTTACCTTACCTATGATCACGTCCTTACCCCCTTTGTCTGGAACCTTTCCCTAGAGTTTTTGATTCAGTGGTGCTGGTGTATGACTTAGCCCTAACCCCACGCTGAATAAGCATACCAGATATCACAGGTGCATGCACCCCCAGCCCACCACCTGGTCTGATGGTCAAGAAGACATTGATTCTAAGGAGCACTTTGTGGAAAAGGAAACAGGAATGTGTCATGGAACCTACAAGCCAGAGTAGAGCAAGATCTAATGAGGGAGTTGAACCAGAAGAGTTCAAAGTACAAAGCGGTAGCACAGCTGCTATGAGTGACAGCAGAGATGGAGTGTGAGACAGCAGCCCACCCAGCTGCAGCCCTGGCATCTGCAGACCCCTCCACTTGAGAGCCCCAGAGCCGCTAAAGGAGATTCTTTCAGGCCCAGGTTCCTTATGGTCAGAGGGCGCTCTTATTTGTCTGCTGCAGGAATCAGGCCCAGAAGAACCTGCAAGAAAAGGGGCCTTGCCTCCTGCCAGTTAGCACTGGTAAAGGAGCTGGCCATGCAATAGCCCAACAGAGCTGACCGGCAGAGAAGCATGGGCAGGAAGAGAAAGGGTCCCTCACCGCTCATTCGTGCACGGCAGGCTCACTGCTTTGAGGACCTGTGAGCTGGCCATGGGGTTTTTGCTAGAGGGACAAAGTGATGGCACTGCAAAGGCAGGGCCAGAGTCCAGTAGGGTGTGTAGGAGCTGTGAGAGCTGAAAGGACACCAAGTCCATAGGCAGGGCCACCAGACGCTCAGTGTACCAAGTAGGACAGGCCCTAATTCAGCATACGTAGACATGAGCCCCAGACACCAGGGAAGTAGTCTGGAATGGGTGCAGAGCAGTCACTTAGTGCAAGGTCCTGATGGAGCAGGGAGCCCTCTCCTGTCCCATGTGATCTTCCATTGCAGAGAAGAATCTGAAAGACTGAACAATTTTCCTTCTAGTGGGTGAATTCACTCTCAAAGGTATATTCACATTGTTGACTAAAACTTACTTTTTTTAAATATTGAGACCAGCGGTTCTCAGAATGTGGTCCCTGACCCAGCAGCATGGCATCACCCAGGAATTTGTCAGAAACACAGGTTCTCGGGTCCCACCCCAGACTTCTGAATCAGAAACTCTGGGAGTGGGGCCCAGCAGCCAGTGCTTTAAGCCCTTCAGGGGGTTCTGATGATGCTACGCTTGGGAACCACCAGTCTAGACTTGAGATTCCCAAACTTGTCCACACATTGGAGTCACCTGGGTAGCTTCCAAGTCTCCCAGCGCCTGTGTCGCAGCCCCAGGGACTGTAATTTAATCAGCCCAGGTGTGGCCTGGGCTCTGGAATGTGTTTTAAGATCACAGGTAATCTAATGTGCAGACAAGTTTGGAAACTCCTAGGCAAGACTGATTTTGTTTTTCTCCCGTACTGGAAGAAAGAGGGTAGCAAAGGATTCCAGGGAGGAAGGCAGCTCCGTTTCCTCCCCACAGCTGGAAGAGTGCAGGTAATACTGCAGCCTTGTCATGGCTTTCATTTCCTGCTCCCTCTAACTGGGTGTTTCTCTACTCCTCCTTAAGGGCTATTCTATCCCGGCTCTGACTTTCTCCGCATCCCTGTTGCCTGTGGGCCTTTCCTGAGCAGGGGTTGTTCTTCCTACACTGTATTCTGGTGAGGCTGTCCTGGAAAAGGCTGCAAAGAGTGGAGGTCTCGCCAAGACTCAGTGGGTTTCCCCCAGCTGCCAATCATCTGGGAGAGGGAGGGTCTTCAGAAAGGACCCTGCGGCTTTGAAGGACGGCCTCTCCCAACAGAAAGGTAAGCACCAGTCATGGCTTACCGTGAATATACCTTTGAAAGTGAATTCCCCCGCACCCCCCTCCCAAGGCTCATTCTCTAGGTTTCTTCCTCTTGGGCCTGAACAAAGGTTTAGGCCAGCATAAGCCATCATGTGATGGGGCAGTGACCCATCCCCTAAGACCCTGTGGTGGGGGTAGCAGCAATGTGTGCAGTTACATCCCAAAGTGACAGTAAAGCTGGAGACCGGGATCTGGGCACTGAGGTTCAGCCACGTCCTCACTGCTAGCTTTTTCCTCAGAGGAACTGAATTTAGTTCTGTTAAGACAATTCAGGGCAAACCACACTGCTATGTGTGTACCTATGCAACAATCTTGTATGTTCATCACATGTATCCCAAAACCTAAAGTGCAATAAAAAAAAATAAAATTAAAATTTAAAAAAAAAAGTCCCTTGGGTAGTTGAGGACTTGTCTATCTCATCATGAATGCTGTTAGAAGATGCTGTGCTGCTTATAAGTTAGTACTGCATTATCTGGAATTCTGAGAGAAAAAAATAAACTAATGGGAAATAAATTATGATCTGGAAAACCTCAAAAAAAAAAAAAAAAAAAAAAAGACAATTCCGGGCTTTCTTATAGAGGCCAGGAGCTCCTGGGCCCTCTTTGGGACCATGTGTCTCCCTGCCCAAACCTGAGAGCTGATTTCCTCAAGATGCCACATTCTCCAAGCTCACCTCTCCTCTCTCCTTTTTTATTCTTCAAATCCTCTCCCCTCAGGAAGATGTGAAAGGCCAGATGATCCTCACAGAATTGTATTTGCATGCTCTGCAAAATCCATTGCCATGTGTGGAACATGCATCCCTTAGGACGCACTAACGCTGCATCATCTTCAGTGGTCCCTGACAGTTCCTGTGGGAGCAGAGTGGAAAGGATGTGTGAGGTAGGTGGTGTTCAGAGATCTGATGCCCAGACCCTTTATGTTCCATTTAAACACTTCCATATGGATGATGGCACCATATCTTGGCAACCACTAAACTCTGGGAACACAGGTATCTGTAAGAAGTGGCTCTGGCCCTCAAGGAGCCTTTATGTCTGGTGCATAAGTCAGCACATGTCCTCTTCAGGAATAAGGATGGTAATAGGAGAAGCTATTTGGTGACATAAACTAAAATATATTTCTGCATATAAAAATAGCCCATAGGAACTATTTCTTGCATAAGCAAGACTTAGAGTTGGCATATTAAGCAGGTGTTTGTGGAACTTCCAAGCTGAGACCCTGAGGGCAGAGGGAGGGCATGCCTTTCACTTTGTGCCAGAGAAGACCAGGAAAGAACTGGCCAGGAATGGAGTCCTTGCCTGCATTCGATGTTATGGACAATTGAAGAGCTGTAACGATAGAGCTTGATTATCTGCCCAGAGGCTCAGGACAAAATTCTACCTGCAGAAGGGAATGGGTGTCTCTCGAAAGGGACTTTCCCTCCATGGGGTATCCTGAAAGAAGGGATCACAGTTCTGGGGAATGGTGACTAGGGCAAGACATGCTTCTTCCCACAGAGATGATGTCTCCTCCCACGGAGATGCCAAAGCCATCAGTGTGGCATGCTTGACCCTGCTCAGCCACCACCTCTCTGCTTTTACAGTAGTGACACTGACTAGGGCTAGCACAGCTGGGGATGTGCTTCCAGTTCTGAACTCAGGATGGGAAGCTCACTTGGCTGGAGATATAAGCCACATTCTGCAAGGTCTACTATCAGTAAAAAGAGATGATGTTTTGACTTCCATCAACTAATACTTTTGTCTAATTTCTCAAATAATTCATGACTTAGGCAGCAAAGAGCAGCATGCTGCATTGAACCCTCTCAAACATGTACAAATGGGCACTGAAAAAGGAATCACGTGAACAGAAAGTGAATCCCCCTCATGTGTCTATAATGGGCTGAATAGTGTACCCCAAATTTCATACCCACCCAGAACCTCAGAATGTGCCCCTATTTGGAATGAGGGTCTTTGCAGGTATATTAGTTAAGGTAAGATGAGGTCATACTAGATTAGAGTGGGCCCTAAATCCAATGATTGGCATCTGGCATCCTTACAGGAAGGCCATGTGAAGACTCAGAGAGAGACACAGAGAGAGAATGCCGTGTGACAGCAGAGCCAGAGATTGGAGGGAGCCACGCAGCTCCAGGCTAAGGCAGGCCAAGGATCGCTGGTGGCCACTGGAAACTGGGACGGAGCAAGGAGGAACCCTTCCCTAAAACCTTCAAAAGAAGCACAGCCCAGCCAACACCTTGATTTTAGACTTTTGACTGCAGAACTGTGAGAGAATACACTTCTGTTGCTTTCTCTTTATGGAGAAAATATTCTGCAATTAGACAGTGGTAATGGTTGAACAACTCCATAAGTCTACTCAAATAACGACAAATTATGTACCTTTAGATGGTAAATTTATGTCATGTAAATTGTTTCTCAATAAAAACAAAATACATTTTGAAAAAGCTTTAAATGTGAATCATAGAACTGAGATAAGGGGATGGAGGAGTCTTTCCCCAGGAGCTTCCAAAGGTTAGGCCCAGAATCTCAGATGAGGGGACCCCAAAACTCTCCCAGGGCTCAAGGCAAGTGTGGTCACTGCAGAGTGAAGGTTGGCCAGGGTGTAGGCTGGGGGGATGCTCTGTAAATGTCCCCCAGGCCATGCCTCTGTAGGTAGGCTCTTTGCATGTCCACATCTGACAGTTGTTCTTAAACTTTGTGATGTTACCCGTATTCATTCATGAAATTTAATTAATGTCTCATAGAAAATTACAGTCTAAGTGTTTCTATCAATATAGACAATGAAGAAAACGGTCCATGCCCACGATGGAAACAGTAGTGAGCAGAGAGCAGTGCGCATGAGGCAATGGTCTCGAGACTGCAAGAGGAAATCTGTGGGAGAGCAAGCTGTGTCCCAGGAATGACAAGAACAGTGAGTGAACCTCAACCACTGGCGAGATGCTGGCGACAACCACCAGGAGTCCCCAAAGACACCCAGCAAGAAGACCTTCAGAAAAGGTTGAAATTTCGATAACCTCTCAAAGTCATGGGAATGTGAGCCATTGCTACGCTGTTGCTTGGGCATGAAAAGGAAGTGCTCCCTTAATTGTCAGTAACACACATGAAGCCCATGTGTATGTATATGTGTGTGTGCATGTGTGTACATATATATATATATATATGTTTGGAAAAGATAAATGAGTTAAATCTTAATAAACTGAAATAAAAAACAGAAATTTGATCTCAGAGTTTGAATAAAATGGTTGGGATGTAGTAAAATAAAGTCATATATTAAATAGACAAAATTCCCTGGGCATCAAAACATTTTCCAGATAATGAGTTTATGTAAGAGTACCTATTCAGTGCACCAAAAATTGCATGTCTCTAGCAAATAAGCAATTATAAATGTAAGTCTGCTGGGAAACACTATGCTAGATGAGACTCCATCCCCAGCCTCCTTTGTGGCAACGATGGCCACATGATTAAGTTGACACCAATGCAAAGTGCAAATGCATGAAATGTAAGCAAAGAAGATAGATCTTAATTCTCTATGACTTGCTGAGGAAAATGCCTGCCTTATACTTCAGCAATTTCTCTTTCTGCAGATGGATTCCCAGAACACCACTTCAGATAGGTGGACAAGTTAAACACTCCAAGAAAAGCCAGAACAAGATGGAACTTAGGTTTCTAAATGACTGCAGGAAGCAGGGCAGCCCAGCCAGCCTAGTGCCTGCACACCTTGAAACTATTACGTGACGGTAAAACCAACTTCCTTTTTTTTTCTTTTTCTTTCCTGCCACTGTAGTTTTGGGCCTCTTTGTTACAGAAGCTTGAATTTTTGCCCAAATACCCTCGGTATGTTGAAAATATGGCTAAGAACTTTGAGAAGAAGTGGCATAGAATTTTAAATTACTTCTGGTATTTTCTATCATAGCTAATAACACACACACACACATACACACACACAAATTACTACCACTTCATTTGCTGTTTTAAGGTGTTATGAGAAATTTTATGAACCAGAAGAAACTTTGTAGAAAGTGTCTGTGACAATGCAATACAGATAATAACTTATTTTTGGTGTCTTAAGAATTTTAATACAACTTGTCCAAATTGGTAAGTCTACTTACAGATGGTGCTCCTTCCATATCAGGTGTTAGCACCCTATTGCCAGGAAATCTGCACCTTGCCAGGAAAATGAAAGGTGGAGACTTTTCATTTTACATGTTGCTGCATTTGCTATGACACACTTTGAGCTTGAAAAAAAGAAACAGAAAATAGCATGCATCTAGGGTTATTAACACCATAATCTGGATATACTTAAGTGGCCTGACCCTTAGATGAATGTTCACTGCTGTATGAATGCCTTCAATACACATTACGGTAATCTGCTGTTCTATGTGGAGGGGAGTTATTTAGCAGAATATTGGAAACAAACTGACTTGATGGGTCATCCAAGGAATATGCTCCACCAGCTCACAAGACTTAACCAAAGACTTGGCCTTTGCTTTGACAAATAGTCCTACATAATTTGGAAATATTCTATAAAAGAATCCATAGATAGATATCCAGTTATTTGTTTGACACCCTTAGACATGATGAAATTGGGTCTGGCTAACTTTTCTACATTTCAATCAGCTTCCAAAACCAACAATATGCTAACGTGAACTATATTCCCTAAATAGTGAGGTTTAAGACTGAATTTTAAAACCGATACTTTCTAATAATTAATACAATGGGCTTACAATGCACTGGGCATCATTCCAAAATTTTGTATATATAAAGTAATTTAATCCTTTCTCTAAGGTAGGTGCTATTATTGTCATCGCCTTACAGACCATGTTACTGAGGCCTCGAGAAGCTGAGAAATGGGTCCAAGGTCACAATTCCTAAGTGTTGGAGCCAGGGTAGAATCCAGGCAGTGTGGCTACAGAGTTAATGCTCTTAACCTTGAAACCGTACTGTTTATACAGTCCACTATATCCTAATGTTCAATTTTGAGAAAACAACTAAGTATCCTTTCACCTTATCAGAATAAAACTGAATGAAGAGCTACAGATGAAAATTTCTGAGCTCAGTACAATGCTGTGGTACATGTTTACATCATTACATTAGAATTCCATAATTCTAAAATATTTGGGGTATGATTGCAAGGAGTAGAAAAATCATTGTATAAGGATTCTGTTAGGTTAGTAATTTACTAAATTTGTGGGCAGTTGCTTTCAATTATGAAATATGAAACTATATAAAACAAAATATTGTTCCCAGTTAAAGAATTCAAGGTTGAATTCTGTTCTACACCTTAAGATGGAAATTAAAAATTTGGTATTTATATCTTGATACAAAATGTGTCATATTTTTCAGGTTTAAATCAGCATTCCCCAAGTGAGAAAAAAATTATAAAATAAAATGGTACCAATTTATCAACTTGTATTTTTATATTTCAAATTTAAAATATGATCTTCAGAATCACAGATGTTTATATCACTTTTTTAAACCAAAATTCAATAAAAGAAAAATCTGTATTACCTTCATAATAGTTTATTTTCTTTCATTCATTTTCATTATGTGAAAATGCTGTGAGCATTTGAACTGTGACCCTGGTTATAGATCAGCGTGAGCTTATTGATTAACTGGCAACCCTACTAAACTATCTGTATTTCTAATATTTTCTTCAATGAATTTTGGCAATTCTAGAGGGAAAAATCTTAAGAACTAACAAATAAAATAACATTACATCTTTCTTTCCAATATTTATAAATCCAATTTAGTTTTACAGCTTATCTTAATAATTGGCCTTTCCAGATTAAATTTCAATAACAGTAAAATAAAGATGATGATGGTGCATTTTTCATCATTCAGTGGTATAATTTTTATACAGTGCAATTCACAGATCTCAAGTTCTGTGAGTTTGACAAATGCATACTCCACATAAACCACACGTCAGTCAAGGTATAGAACGTCAAGAGGAGGGTACGTTCTGCCGCCGCTTGTTCCATGCAGCTGGGAAGCTGCCGCTGCAGGTTCTGTTGTCATAGGACATCCCCAAATCACAGGAATATCAGAGTTGCATAGAAGGCCTGCAGAGCCAGGGAAATCAGGTGTGACAACCAGCCCTGCCCTTTGGCATTCACCATTCTTTATCCCCCTCCGGAACTCCTGAGCTGATGGGGTGCTGGTTCTTTGGATGGGTTTATAGGTGACTTCTTGGTCTAAGGGTTGACTGGTGCAGTGGCAGCAAAGAGGTAGTGATCAATGGAGTTCTGTGGGTTCACCCCTTATTTCTCCCCCTTCCAAACTGTCTAGTGTGATGAGAACTAGAGTGTGTGTTTTGACCCTGTCTGTTCCTACACTACAGCACAGGGCAGCTGATATTCCCAGGGAGATTTAAAGTCATAGGTCAAAAGAAGAGATAAGAGAAGAACACAACCACTTAAAAAATCACAAATGCAAAACACATATTGCAGAAAGGACTAAAATAAGCCTAATAATACCTCTAAGGCACAAGGAAGCATATTATTAATATGAAGCAGGAAGAAGTCATAAAAAGAGCCAAATGAAATATAAAATATGAAAATTATAGGAGTCTAAATGAAAAACATAATTCAATGCAATCTGAATAAAAATTCTAACTGGAAATTTTATAAATAACTTGATAGATTTATTCTAAGTGTCTCTTGAAGAATAAAGATCTATGAATAGCTAAATTAAGTTTTAAATAGGAGATAACTTTGAGAGGAAGAACTTTCCCTGTTATTAAGACATACCACAGTAATAGCAACAGTATAGGACTGGCATGAAAACAAATAAAATGTAATTGGGAACTTGGAAATAGATTCACATATAAATGGAAATTAATGCACTGTAAAGAAGAAAACTAAGTCACAGAGCTAAGAAGAAGGTGATCACCACACAAAAAATAAAACTGAACCCTAACCTAAAATCATATAGAAATGTCCTAGGTAGATAAAAGACCTAAAGGTGAAAGAACTAAACTGTTAATAGAAGCAGTTATGGGAGCACATATTTATGCCCTGGCGATGGAAAAATTATTTGGTTTTAGTTTGCTCATTTTTAACACCACAAATTAGTACTTTACTCAAAACTTACACATGTATACAGCTATGTAACCACTACAAAGATCAAACTATATAGAGATATTTGCCACCCCAGGAAGCTCCTTTGTGCTTTTTATCAGGAAAAAAAGAATTCCAGCCATCATTCTAGCAACTACTAGATTAATTTTGTCTATTATTGGACATTATATAAATGTAATTAGGCAATATCTTCTTTTGAGTTTTTGAGATTCATCTATGTTGTTGTGTGTGTCTGAGTCTGCTCTTTTTATTCTTATATAATATTCCATTGCATGAATGTAGCACAATTGTTTATCCTTTCTCCAATTGATATTGGGGTTCTTTTCCAGGTTAGAGGACACTATGAAAAAAATTGCTATGGCCATTTTGCACGTCTCTTTTTGTGGTCATACGCATTTATTTTTCTTGGGCCTATACTTGGTAGTGGAATTGCATGGCTATACAGTAGGCATACATTTAGTATTATTAAAGTGCCAGTTTTCCAACGTGTTTGAACATTTCCACCAACCATCCATGACCAGTTCCAATTTGTTCTACACCCTCACCAGCACTTGATATTTTCCATTTCCTTTTAATTTTAGACATTCTGATGGACACATAGAAATATCACATTGTGATTTTAATTTGTGTTTCCCTAATTATTAGTAAATTGGGCATCTTTTAATCTGCTTATTCACCACTGAAATTCCTTCTTTTGTGAGGTGCCTATTCAAGCTTTGCTCCATTTTAAATAAATATCAACTGATATGGTTTGGCTGTGTGCTTATCCAAATCTCATCCTAAATTGTAGCCTTTGTAATTCCCATATTTCGTGGGAGGGACCCTGTGGGAGGTAATTTAATCATGAGGGCAGGACTTAACCATGCTGGTCTCGTGATAGTGAATAAGTCTCACAAGATCTGATGGTTTCATAAAGAGGAGTTCCCCTGCACACACTCTCTCCTGCTGGATGCCATGTAAGACATGACTCTGCTCCTCCTTTGCCTTCTGCCATGATTGTGAGGCCTCCCCAGCCATTTTGAACTGTGAGTCAATTAAGCCTCTTTCCTTTACAAATAACCCAGTCTTGAGTATGTCTCTATTAGCAGCATGAAAAGGGACTAATACAACTGTCTTCTCTTTCATGAATGTAGAAATTTCTTATGTTATCTGAGTACAAGTTCTTTGACAACAAATTTATTGTGATCATCTTCTCTTAGTCTGTGACTTGCCTAATCACATTCTCAATGACATCATTTGATAAACATAATTTCGTAACTAAACCAGAGTTAACATTACACTATGTTTAGTGCTTATAGTATTCTGCTAGTGATAGCTTTGCTACCCCAAGGTTGTAAAGATTCTGTTCTATATTTTCTTTGAGAAGATCTAAGCATTATTTGGGTATAATCCACCATGAATTAATTTTTTAATATGGTGCAACATCAACAGTCAATGTTCATTTTCTTCTTTATACAGATATAAAATTGCTCCAACTTTTTTTTTTTTTTAGAATATCATCCTTTTCCTACTAAATTACAGAAGTGACTTTGTTGTAAATCATGTGACAGGATATGTGTGAGACCATTTTCTGGACTAATCTGTACCAATGGAATCATTGTCTATCAATCATGTGCTAATTGTATTTATTTATTTTTTATTTTTTTGAGACAGACTCTCACTTTATCACCCAGGCTGGAGTGCAGTGGCACGATCTCAGATCCCTGCAATCTCTGCCTCCAAGGTTCAAGTGATTCTCCCACCTCAGCCTTCTGAGTAGCTGGGATTACATGTGTACACCACCACGCCCAGCTAAATTTTGTATTTTTACAAAATTTAGAGATGGGGTTTCACAATGTTAGTCAGGCTGGTCTCAGACTCCTGACCAAGTGATCTTCCCACCTCAGCCTCCCAAAGTGCTGGGATGACAGGTGTGAGCCACTGCACCTGAACTTCTAATTGTATTTCAATTACTGTAGCTTCACAGCAAATTTTGAAATCTGCTAGTGAAAATTTCCTATTTTCTTCAAGATTACCTCATCTCTTTGAGGACCTTTGCATTTCCCTATAATTTTAGAATTTAGAAATTTGCCAACATCCAAAAATTTTGCAGGGGTTCTGACTCTGATGTTCTGAATATATAGATCAATTTTAAAATGATTGCCAGATTAACAAATACGTCTTCTAGTCCATGGACATGGTGGACTAGAAGACTTATTTCACTATTAATGACTTCCATGATTCTTACCTCCTGGGGTTTACATTCTTTTCTATCATCCCCTTTTTGTGTGTGTAGGTGGGCCCTGGAACTTGTTTCTAACCAATAGAACACGACATAGACAATGGGCTGTCACTGCTTTGACCACATGAAATTATATAAGACTCTATCTTGCAATTAGATTTATTTTTGAAGCGAACTGCCATCATGCAAACTGCCTAAGGAGACGGCCACATGGCAGGGAACTGCAAGCAGCTTGGAGAAGCTGAGCATAGCTTCCAGCAGACACGAGCAGAGAAGCACACCGTTCTACAACCACAAGGAAATGAATTCTGCTAACAACCTAGGTAACTGTGGGAGTGTGTTCTCCAGCCAAGCCCTCAGAGGAGAGCCTGCTATCATCAACTGGTTTACAAACTGGGGAGACCCTGAGGCAAAGAACCCAATTTAGCCATCCCCAAGTTTCCGATGCTCAGAAACTGTTATATAGTAAATACGTCTTAAGTTACTACGTTTTTGGTAATTTTATACACAGCAACAGGTAAATAGTACACCATTTATTTAGGTCTTCTTCAATAACAGCAATGTTTCATGATTTTCAATGAAGAGGTCCTGCATATCTCTCAGTGTATTATAAATGACAATTTATCTGATTTTCTAGTTATTTACTGCTAGTATTCAGAAATATTTTTTTGCTGACCTTGAATTCAGAGATCCTGTTACATTCACTTATTGACCATAATAGTTCACTTCTAGATTCCTTTGAATTTTCTATCCAATGTTATCTGAGAATAAAGACTACTGTACTGTTTTCCAATCTTTACATGTTTTACTTTTTTTCCTCCCTTCACTGAACTGATCAGAACATTCACTATAATACTGAATGTAAGTGGGAGTATGGGGCATCCTTGTCCTATTCCTAAAATCAGAGAGAGGGTGTTCAATATTTCTCCATTAAATATGTCACTGTCTGTAATATTGATACATATTCTTTTTAAAATTAGAAAGTTCTCCTCTGTTCTTTGTTGAGGGTTTTACAATCAATCAGTGTTAAGTCTTATCAACTGCTTTTACTTCATCAAATCAGATAATTTCATAATTTTTCTCATTTAATTTGTAAATGTGGTAAATTATTATTGAGTTTAGAATGTTAAAAGAAATTTTCATTCCTAGAATGAGTTCTACTTGAACATGATTGATTATCTCTTTTATATGTTGCCAAATTTTGTCTGCTAATATTTTGTTCTGGAGAGACATTGTCTTTTGTTTTTCTTTGTTGTTATGCCCTTATGTAGTTGTAATATCAAGATTATATTCACTTTGTAAAGTAATGAAAAAGCGTTTTCCTTTTCATACTCAGGAAGAATTTGTGTAAGATTAATAAATTTTGTATTAAATGTATAGGAGAAGTCACCAGTAAAGCCATTTTGTCCTGAAGTTTCATTTGTGGGATGATATTTGATTCATTTTATGAAGATATTAAATATTTATATTTTTATACTTTTTCTTATGTTCCATTTGATAAGCTTTTTCCCCAAGGAATTTGTCCATTTAAATTTTCCATTTCAATAGCATAAAGTTCTTTAGAACATCCTTGAATCATTCTTCGATTGTTGTCAAATCTGTAGTAATTGTTCTCTTTTAAACACAAAATTGGTAATTTGTGTTTTTCTTCTCTTTTTCTTTTTTTTTCTTGTAGCATCTTACCAGTGATGTATCAACGTTTTTTCAAAGAACCAACTTTTGACCTGGTTGATTTTCTCTATTATACGCCTGTTTTCTTTTTCATTTTTTTTACTCTTAGTTTAGTTATTCCCTTTCAGCTCAGAGCAATTACTAAATTCTATTATAATTGTTTCTTTGAACTATGAGTCATTTACAAGCGTGTTTTTTTTTTCAATTCTGACAGATTTTCCATTTATCTTCCTGTTTTTGAGTTATAATGTAGTTCCTCAGTCTCTCCCTCCTCTTTTTGGGAGGACTTCACTTACACTTCTGTTAAAACTTCTGTGTCCTACATGGCTCTTACCGTCTATCTCTAGGATTATGGTGTTTTGTTTTTCGTTTTTTTCTCCCTGTGCTTCCATTTAGTTATGTCAACCTGTCTTTGAACTCATAAATTCTGACTTCTGCTCTGTCTCTCCAGCCTGAGGTTAATTCATTCATTGTTTTATTTATTTTCAATATTTCAATTATTAGATGTCACTTTGATTATTTTAATTCTGTATTGAAATGTTTTGTTTTGTTTTTTTTTTTTAGACAGAGTTTCACTCTTGTTACCCAGGCTGGAGTGCAATGGCACGATCTCGGCTCACCGCAACCTCCGCCTCCTGGGTTCAGGCAATTCTCCTGCCTCAGCCTCCTGAGTAACTGAGATTACAGGCACCTGCCACCATGCCCAGCTAATTTTTTGTATTTTTAGTAGAGACAGGGTTTCACCATGTTGACCAGGATGGTCTCGATCTCTTGACCTCGTGATCCACCCGCCTCGGCTTCCCAAAGTGCTGGGATTACAGGCTTGAGCCACCATGCCCGGCCGGTTCACCCATCTTATCCATCTTTTCCTGAATTTGCTTTAGCATATTACTGAGAGTTATACGAAGTCCTTCTGTACAGGAACACTAGGATGCAGCACATGAGGCACCCAGAACACATCATCAAAAGGGGTCTTTATTCTGCGTAATGCAAGTTTGCATCCCAGACACTTTGCCCCCCTACCCCTAATCTTTCAGAAACTTGTTTTATTTCTGGGGCCTATCCTTTCTCCTAGGGTATGGCCGTCCTGGGTTCTCAGAAGTGTTTACCAAAGTCCTTCCACTCCGACTAGCCAGAATTTTAACATATTCCCACTCTGACCTCTAAAATATCTATTCAGCTTTTGGCTTCTCAGTGCTATGGGGTTCTGCCTTCTAGAGTCCCATCTTGGGCATGCACAGCTTTGGAGTTGGCCAAGAAAACAAGCAATACTTTCAAACAGATTTTTTTGAGCTTTCTTTCTGCAGTTTCCTCTTATCCAGTGCCCAACCACACAAATCCCAGCCACCCTAGCAATCCTAAACTCCCATCTTTGTTTATTTTATTGTATGAAATTACTGCTGTATGCAGGGCCTCTATTTTTCTGTGCCATGGTTTGGAAAATGCCCTTAGGGAGTAAGTCTGAGTAAATATGGAGCTCACCTCCCATGCTTCTCATTTCTCCAAAAATATAGCACTGTGTTGGTTGCTGTCCAACACCTGTGAGCAGTTTCTGATGTTTTTTACAGTTTATACAGCTGTGGATAGCAGGTCCACCTGAAACAGGTATCTGGAAAGGTCTTCCTAGAAACAATGCCAAAGGCATAAACAACAGGGAAATTTTGATGCATTTTATTATCTAAAATTTTATAATTTCCATTCAAAACAAGAGGATTACTAGGGAGTAGGAATGTGAGTGAGGTACAGAAAGGGAGGGATAAATAAGTAGACAGTCAAAGAAGACAGAAGACTTTCCCAGACAACCATGTGAGTGTGCCACAAATTCATCCCTCTGCACCTGTTGCCCCTACAGTACATAAAATGTGTCCCTCCTGGAACATGGAAAGATGGCCATAAGAGTTGGGATGGCAGTAATAGATTGGAGGTGTGCTAAAATAGCAATCTACCTGCTTTACAAAATAGCACCTGAGGATTAGTAAGGAATGGCTACCTGCTGTTTGGTTGAGTCTCTCTGGTCTTTGAATAAGTAGATAAATAAAGGTGAGAGAAAAAGGAACAGCGGTGCAGACAGCATGCTGGTCAACACCACAACTGGCATCTTAGAGGCAGAAGAATGAGTGCGCTATTTTCCTTTTTTGGCACAAGCCCTAAATCCTTTCTTCCTGGTATGTGTGGTGGAAGAGAAGACGCAAAACACCCTCCGCTCTTTGCTCAGACAGTTTCTGCTTCATTAAGCAAAGCCAAGATTTTCCATGATATAAGCCCTGCTTGCCTTTTTCTCAGTCCTGTGTCATCTGACATGTAATTAGTGTCAATTCCTCTCAGAATCTAACATTAGGTCAGCTGACTGTCTTAGATTTCCTGTGTCCTCATAGATATTTTAGCAACCCATCAGGGAAAATACACTGCAGGTTGCTAGCTAGTTGCCCTATTCAAACAGATGTCTCATTGGAATCATTTATTATTTCAGAGAATTTCATTTTTCAAATCTTAAACCTTTCTCAGTTATAGCTTTTTCCATAGCCTCGTAGCACAGAATCATTGATATCTTTTTAAGATTTTTCTGAAATTTAAAGTATATTTATATACTTTTAAAAGTGAGGGGATTTGATTCACAAAGAAAGCAAATAATTAAAATATGTAAAAGTAGCTAATAAAAAGTATAAATAGAAGTAAATAAAAATAACTAAGGCCTGAATACAAACTTATCTAAATAGATTAGCCTTGTTTCTTACAGCTAAAGATGCTGTCAGTCCCTAAATTAGAGTATAAATGAGTAATGCCATTCTAATCAAAATCCTAGTGAAATTTTAAAATGTTATTTCAAAATTTATCTGAATTAGCACAATTGAATTTCTCACATATTTTTTAAAAGATGAGATGAGAGAGGAGAAGAAGAATTTATCCTACTACATTGAAAAAAATTATATAATGGCCCATGAACAGGCCCTAAAACACATATGATTTTTTTTCTTGCTCTGTCACCCAGGTTGGAGTGTAGTGGTATGACCTTGGCTCACTGCAACCTCCACCTCCTATATTCAAGCTATTCTCATTCCTAAGCCTCTGGAGTATCTGGGATCACAGTCCTGCATCACCATAACGGGTTAATTTTTGTATTTTTAGTAGAGATGGCTGTTATGGTTTGGCTTGGTGTTCCCACTGAAATTTCGTCTTGTACCTCCTGTAACTCCCACATGTAGAGGTCGGGACCCAGTGGGAGATGTTTGAATCATGGGGGCAGGTCTTTCCCATGCTGTTGTCATGTTAGTGAATGAGTCTCATGAGATCCGATGGCTTTAAAAATGGGAGCTTCCCTACACAAACTCTCTTCTCCTGTCTGCTGCCGTGTGGCATGTGCCTTTCACCTTCCACCATAATTGTGAGGCCTCCCCAGCCATGTGGAACTGTAAGTCTAATAAACCTCTTTCTTTAAAGTGCCCAATCTTGGGTATGTCTTTATCAGCAGCATGAACATGGACTGATACAGTAAATTGGTACCAGTAGAGTGGAGCGCTGCTGAAAAGATACCTGAAACTGTGGAATCGACTTTGGAACTGGGTAACAGGCAAAGTTGGAACAGTTTGGAGGTCTCAGAAGAAAACAAGAAAATGTGGGAAAGTTTGGAACTTCCTAGAGACTTGTTGAATGGCTCTGCTCAAAATGCTGATAATTACATGAGCAATAAGGTCCAGGCTGAGGTGGTCTCAGATGGAGATGAGGAACTTGTTGGGAACTGGAGCAAAGGTGACTCTTGTTATGTTTTAGCAAAGAGACTGGTGGTATTTTGACCCTGCCCTAGAGATTTGTAGAACTTTGAACTTGAGAGATGATTTAGGGTATCTGGCAGTGGAAATTTCTAAGCAGCAAAGCATTCACGATGGGACTTGGGTGCCGTTAAAGGCAATCAGTTTTATAAGTGAAGCAGAGCATGAAAGTTTGGAAAAATTGCAACCTGACAATGCAATAGAAAAGAAAATCCTATTTTCTGAGGAGAAATTCAAGCTGGCTGCAGAAATTTGCATAAGTAATGAGAAGCTGAATATTAATCTCCAAGACACTGGGGAAAATATCTCCAGGACAGCGGCAGCCGCTCCCATCACAAGCCCCAAGACCTAGAAGGAAAATATGGTTTCATGGGCCAAACCCAGGGTCCCCATGCTATGTGCAGCAGGGGCTTGGTGCCCTGTGTAATAACTGCTCCAGCCATGGCTTAAAGGGGCCAGTGTAGGGCTCAGACCATGGCTTTAGAGGGTGAAAGCCCCAAGCTTATGTAGCTTCCACATGGTGTTGAGCCTGTGAGTGCACGGAAGTCAAGAACTGGGGTTTGGGAACCTCCACCTACATTTCAGAAGATGTAGGGAAATGCCTGGATGCTCAGGGAGAAGTTTTCTGTGGGTGCAGGACCCTCATGGAGAACCTCTTCTAGGGCGGTGTGGAAGGAAAATGTGGGGTTGGAGCCCCCACACAGAGTCTCTACTGGAGCACCATCTAGTGGAGCTGAGAGAAGAGGGCCACCGTCCTCCAGACCCCAAAATGGTAGATCCACCAACAGCTTGCACTGTGCCTCTGGAAAAGCTGCAGACGCAATGCCAGCCCAAGAAAGCAGCCAAGAGGGAAGCCACACCCTGCAAAGCTGCAGAAGCAGAGCTGCCCAAGACCATAGGAACCCATCTCTTGCATCAGCATGACCTGGATGTTAGACATGGAGTCAAAGGAGATCATTTCGGAACTTTAAGATTTGACTGCCCTGCTGGATTTCAGGATTGCATGGGGCATGTAGCTCTTTCGTTTTTTGTCAATTTCACCCATTTTGAATGGCCGTATTTACCCAATGCTTGTATCTTCATTGTATCTAAAAAGTAAATAACTTGCTTTTGATTTTTATGATTATTTTTATTATTATGCTTTCAGTTCTGGGGTACATGTATAGAACGTACAGGTTTGTTATATAGGTATACATGTGCCATGGTGGTTTGCTGCATCTATCCCTAGAAATAGAAATACCATTTGACCCAGCAATCCCATTACTGGGTATATATCCAACCGATTGTAAATCATTCTGTTATAAAGACACATGCACACGTATGTTTATTGTGGCACTGTTTACAATAGCAAAGACTTGCTTTTAATTTTACAGGTTCATAGGTGGAAGGGACTTTCCTTTTCTCAGATGAGACTTTGGACTGTGGACTTTTGAGTTAACACTGAAATGAGTTAAAACTTTGAGGGACTGTTGGGAAGGCATGACTGGTTTTGAAACGTGAAGACATGAGATTTGGGAAGGGCCAGGGGCAGAATGATATGGTTTGGCTCTGTATCTACACCCAAATCTCATCTTGTAGCTCCCATAATTCTCATGTGTTGTGGGAGGAATCTGGTGAGAAAGGTTGAATCATGGGGGTGGGTCTTTCCCGTGCTGTTCTCCTAATAGTGAATGAGTCTCTTGAGAAGTAATGGTTTTAAAAATGGGAGTTTCTCTGCACAAACCTTCCTCTCTTGTCTGCCACGATGTGATGAGACGTTCCTTTTACCTTCCACCATGATTGCGAGGCCTCCCCAGCCAGTGGAACGATAAGTTCAATAAACCTCTTTTATTTGTAAATTGCTCAGTCTTGGATATGTCTTTATCAGTGCTGTGAAACAGATTAATACAATGGCATTTCACCATGTTGACCAGGCTGGTCTCAGACTCCTGACCTCAAGTGATCTGCCCACCTCAGCCTCCCAAAGGCAGGGTCCCATTGCCATGGTGGTGGTGGTGGTTGTTATCTTAACTTGTATTTATGTATTTATTTAAGCTGTAGTAGCAATATAAAATAAGGGACACTGGTCTTCAAGTTAATAGATATAGATTAATGCCTCTCTGTGCCAGATTTATTCTCTGTCAGATGTGGTGAAACCTAAAGATTAAATAAAATTATTTTTCTGAAATCATGTTGCAAATGCTACAGAATAAGCAAGTAGAAGATGTCGTTATTAAGTATTATTTATTTTAATTGTAAAAGAAATATTAAGCCAAATAAGGTAATAAACAATCAAAAATGAATCATTCTTTACTCAAATTATTATAAGTTGTGAAAGATTTCCAACTGAACCTACTTATTAACTGTATTTTGGAGAAATAATGGCCCCTTAGCCTGTGTGAGTGCTAAGAATTAGAAAACATTCTGCATATGTGTATATTTGTAGAAATGGAAATCTGACCAGTTAGTCTGTATCCCCAGAATAATAGGTGCCTTCTACTTACCCATTCCAAAATAAAGTGCTAATCATCTAAGCATCACCAAAGGGCTTGAAAGGAGGTGGCCAATAACTAACTTTGTGACCCTTCACTCAACAATCTCCTGATGCTTATAAAAGTCTGAGACTGGAAATTCTAGAGAGTATTACTATACAGAGACTCGTCAGGGGTGCTGTGATTTATGCTCTCCCATGGAACAAGATGCTTCCTCTAACCTCAAGCCTAGTGAGAGAACCTGAAAGAAAATCCATGGAGAGAAATCAGGGCTTCCTCCAGCAGTCTTGGGCAATAGAGGGCTATGGTTGGTAAATAACTAAACTCCTGCCTACATAGAGTAAAATGCACATTTCCTATGGACCAGATGTGTGCCAGACATGTGTGAAGGAAAGAGCCAGCTTGGCATCTTCTTAAAGGACCCAAGTGGTTCATCAAGGGAGGTTATGGGACATCAACAGAGAAGGTCTGAGTGGGTAGTGTCAGCAGAGAACCAGGAGGCAAAGAGAAGGGTATAGGAAGCCATTTGGGGACATTTGGCCCATCTAGGGAACTCATTTCTATGAGACGTCTTGGAAGCACCCACATGTCACCTGTCAGAGAAAAGAGCCACTTGAAACATGTCCAGAAGCCAACACCAGGTTGGTGCCACTGGAATATAACTGGAATCGCTCATGGCATCTAAGGACAGGAAACTTAGCAGAACCCATGGAGTGTTGATTTAGAAATGAGAACCATGGGCAAGCTAGGAGCTCAGGCAGGTCTCTCTTCCCTCTCCCTCTCCCTCTCTTTACCATTCTCACTTGCCTGCTGGCCCCACCCCTACCCACACTCTCTCTCTTGCTTTTGGAGATACTTTTGAATATATTTGCATCTCAGCTTTATTCTTTTCTTTCTCCTCAGGTTCCACTATGAACGATGCGAAGATGCAAACACAGCTCCTATGTACATATTATCGTATTTCTTGAGAGAACTTCAAACTGAGCAGCAGTTATAAGGTCCCAGTCCAAATACCTGAGAGAGAGATTCTGATCAGCCTAGTCAGAGTCAGATGTCTACCCAGTTTCACCCAACCAGGGACAGTGTTATAGATTATATTATACAAATATGGCTGCCAATGGCTCACCCAGACAGGTGTGAGGAGCATTCTTAGGCAAAGTGGCATGGCCTGAGAAGGTATCCCAAGAGTTGTCTACCATATATATATATATATATATATATATATATATATATATATATATACACTCCAAAACACTTAAGGACACAAATTCAAATAAAATATAGTTCATTTACCAAAACACAAAACAAGGAAACCTAAATATAAATAGCAAGAAAAAAATAGAAATCAGACCAAACTTGCCCAATACGTCACTGATCATAAGTGGTCTGGATTCCCCACTAAAAGACAAAGGCTCTTGGGTGAATCTACAGAGAGATAAAATAAAACCCAACTCTCTACCTACAAATAAACAAAATAAGCCAAAAAACAGAGTCAACCACTTATACAAGACAAATTGTAATATAAAAATCTGAGGTCAAGATAATAATTCCAGACAATGTATAATTTATGTTATAGGTAGTAATGAGATATATGGGTCATTCATTTTATGTTAGCCAAAGTACAATATATTTATCATAAAGATTTATGTGACAAATAATCTTATATTAAAGTATTAAAATTAAAAATGAAAATTAAAAAATGACAAAAGCGCAGTTGTAGAACAAAACAAATAAATGCATCTTTCAGCCTTTGTCAAAGAAGCAGGCAAATATTTTTAAATATTATAAAAAGTTTTATTAACATAATGGGTTTAGATCATAATCGTAAAAGACACAATCCAGAATGTTGAAATCCTGAAAGATCAAAATCACTAAGGTCTAAAATCCCTAACGGCTAAATTTCCAAAATCATAATGTGGTTATGTTCGGAGGAACTATCACCTTGTTATTGTCTTTATGCAGAAGAAAGTGGATTTCAGTGGAATCCCCAAACCATAATTACTGATTTGGAATTAGGTGTGATCAAGGCCTCTAAAGTAAATGTTAAGGTGTTACCAATAAAGTTGGTTTTTCCATTCACTCCAACGCATTTGGCAGAAATTTTAAATGAGTAGATTGGCCATGCCATATGGCAACGACAAAAACTTTAATTTAAAAATGTGTCCTTTGCCTGCATTGCATTCCTTCCAACTGACGACATTCCAGGAGCTTTTAATGAATTAAAGCTATATTTACCTGAAAAAGCCAGTGAAGTTACAGAGTGATTCAAAAATAATTCTGTGCATGGTAAGATAAGAAAATGCACAACATTGTTGCTGTACTATCACCTGTATGGTTTCCACCAAATCTGTGGGCTACATATGAGTGTATGCAGACAGAATGGATTCATGGGTGTTGCTTCTGGACATGTTTCAAGTGGCTCTTTTCTCTAAGAGGTGACATGTAGGTGCTTCTAAGAGGTCCCATAGAAGTGAGTTCCCTGGCATGGGTTTCTTATATCCTTCTCTTTGCCTCCTAGTTCTCTGCTGATCCCTTCCACTTAGACCTTCTCTCTTGAAGTTTCATTACCTCCCCTGAAAAATGGATTCCCACATAGCCAAGGCAACATAGAAGCATGGCATACAAGATGGGAAAATGTACTAGACAATGCTCATGAGGGTGTATGTTGAATCACAGGACAATTTCAAAAAGGAGCAGCACTACATAGAAAATGAATGTGAACATATTCTCCCAGGAAAGCCATGGCCTATAAGAAAAAAAAGCCCCTATTCATCATGATATTAGACTTCAAAATACACTTAACTTCAAAATAAAGTTAATGATAGTGAAAGTCTCAGGACTTTCTTACAAAGATAGTTCTTATGAAGAAGATAGTTCTTAAGAAAAAGATAGTTCTTATGAACTATCTCTATGCCCAACATCTATCCCTTTAATACACTTTTTTATATGCAAAATTTTGATTTAGGTTTTTTTTCACTATTTTAAACTGTCAGCATTTTATTTTACAATTTGCTATGCTGTATATTTCATCTCATCATTTCCAATACTTAGGTATAAATTGTGTAAAGACTTTGAGAGAGTTCTAATCGGTTTTATGCAAATGTGACTCTATGAAAGCATGTTATCACAACATTGGCTTTG
This sequence comes from Saimiri boliviensis, assembly GCF_048565385.1. NCBI lineage: Eukaryota > Metazoa > Chordata > Mammalia > Primates > Cebidae > Saimiri > Saimiri boliviensis. The sequence goes on from NC_133458.1 coordinate 114,160,783, forward strand.
TGTGTAAGTGTTGTGTGTATATGTAAAAATGTTGAAACTTTCTCAATAAATGAAGAGATGTCCTTTTTGTACATCTGCAGTTATGAAAGATGGAATTTCTAGAGATCTCAGGTATTTGAGCAACTGGTGTGGTGGTGACCTATCAAGGTTTTTGTTCAATTTTGTCTAAAGATTTGGGTTGTTTGTCACAGTATTTCAAACTACTGCATTATAAATCTGGATGCACATGATTACCAACCATAGTGAAATGCATTTATACATTTTGCTCTTTGACCTATTTCTTTATTATGAATAGAGTTCATTCACTCATAGCTGTTTTATCTGTATGACTGTTAGTATACCTGAATGTTTATGCTTGCAAAAATATATATGTTATTATTGCCTATGTTATTGTGCAAAGTGGCCTATGAAGTGGCCATTTGTGTTTTTATATGTTTCTCAAAAAAAAAATCCCCTTTTAAAATCAAAATAGATAACTGTAGAGAGTTTTTAAAAAATTTTTTCATAGTTATAGTTTCAGAATTTTGATGTTTTGAGACTGTGATTTTTTGAGATTGAGACTATAGGGATTTTTGATCTTTTGAAACGTCAATATTGAGGGTTGTGGCATTCAGGATTGTCTTTTGGGATATGATCAGTTCCTAATGTAATGAATAACAATTATTTAAAATACACACTTTTGGCTGGGTGCTGTGGCTCATGCATGTAATCTCAGTACTTTGGGAGGCTGAGGCAGACACATCACTTGAGATCAGGAGTTCGAGACTAGTCTGGCCAACGTAGTGAAACCCCATCTCTACTAACAGTCCAAAAAAAAAAAAAAAAACAGGCATGGTGCCAGGTGCCTGTAATCCCAGCTACTCAGGAGGCTGAGTCACGAGAATCACTTGAACTCAGGAGGCAGAGGTTGCAGAGATTATGCCATTGCACTCTAGTCTGAGCAACAGAGTGAAACTGTGCCTCAAATAAATAAATAATATAATATGATATAATATAATACAATATAATATGATACACATTTTTAACTTTTAACTTACAAACAAATTATTTTGTTTGCTGTGTTTATTAGTAGCTTTTAGAAAATAATCTTATATTAAGCCACAAATTAAATCTCAATTTATTTGGGAAATAAAAGCAGAATCTCTGTCTTCAATAAAATAAAATAGAAGTAACAGTAAACATTTAGATAAAGAATTCCACCAGTTAGAAATTTTACCATGGCCTTCTACTTAACTACTGGGTCAAAGAGAAAATAAAAACTGTATATGCTTGTATAAACAATTTGTTCATATTGACTTTTAAAAATATCAATATCAATTTCTGATGAAGTAAATATTTTAATATTTTAAGTTACTAAGAGAAAAAAGAGAACATTTATATTAGTATGATACCATTAATATTAACCAAAACAAAAGCAAAGCTCAAAACGTTAAATATTGGAAGATTAAGAGTTTCTCTGCAGCTAATTGTGGATCCAATTGGGATCACTGCAGACAGAGTTAATAAGTAAATGGAAGAAAGAACAAATTACTCAATATAAAGCCAATTAACATCTCATTCAATCAGAATTGAGACAGAACTTCCACACTAGCCTGGATTTGATTGTGGTTATTTTCACTGATGCCATTTCCAAAGACATATAAAATACTTAAGGTCCAACAGGATAGATTTTCATGAGCCAGCCAGATCAACTGTCTCACGTTCATCACATGTGTGCAAATGATTGTTTACTTGTTTTTAATAGAGTTTATTTTTTAGAACAGTTTTAGGTTCACAACAAAATGGTGGAAAGCACAGAGATGCCAAGGTCAAATGATGTCATCAGGACATGGGCTGACTCCTGTCTCCTAGCTCTTCTTTTCTCTTTGTTGATTTCATGGTCAGCCAAGCTCTTTCCACTTGATAGGAAGGATGGTCCCTAGGGTGGCACTAGGCTGCATTATGTCAGTCCTTTCCTCCTGTAATCCTGTTGTGATAAGAAAAAAAAAATGTTTAAGAAAAGCAAAAATACCCCTTTCAGAGTCAAATCTTCTTTGAACAGAACTCTTGATGGGTCATTGTGGGTTGCAAGGACAGCCTGGGGATTTGGCCAACAGGGCTAGAAGTGTAGGAATTATATATTTTATTATCCAGACTATGACACTCTGGAGGGTCAGAGAGACCCTATTAATAATTTCACTGGGACAACAGGCATAAGTTGGTATTGGTTCCATGTAAATCTAAGCATCTGATCCCCTTCTGAAGAAATGAAGCCAGGAGGAAGCTAACCCACTCTGCATTTAAGAGAAAAGGCCCACCACAAGGTGGCTAACTTTAAAGTAACTGACTGTATATTAAGTATTTGTGAGGAGAAGGATGAACTGAAACTCTCAGAAGGTTGTATAACCACTTTGGAAATGAGGGTTAGGATGAGATCTGAAAAGTGAATAGGAAATGATACCCCAATGCCCAATTCCTCAATTTTTATAAAGTAACCCCCCTATTTACCCATTGAGATTTTGGTGCTGGATGCTGTCCTGAACGTAAGTGTGATAAAGCAGCATCTCGTATTGATGTTACCTCAAGAGAGAGTTACCGCCCTCTTCCAAAGAAATCTCCTTGTATTCCCAAACTGATGAATCTCCAGGAATTGGCAGTTTGCTTGCACATTGTAAATCAGATCCTGGTTCATTGGAAGTCGTGGCAGAGGATGGCACAGAATGACCACAGACAGGCACTGTGAACAGCAGTCATGAACAGACAAACCTCCAGCCACCACACAGAGGCATGGAATTCTTCTTTCTCTTTTGCTCCTGTGTACACTGATGGGAATGCCACCACCAGGAGCATCTTCTTCCACTTCTCTAAAGAAGGCCAGTGCTCTGCTGCATACGAGCGTGTGATGGACTGTACGTGGGTGCCCAGTGAGTCCAGCCTCCCTGCACTCTCTGCCCTGTGTGAGCTACGTTGACTGTGGGGTTGGCCACTGATTTGTGAGAATGAGGCAAGCAGAAGGTTGCCAAGCACTCGTCTATTCCTCCTGAAATGTTTCCTGCTGGAACCCAGCTCTCACACTGTAGGAAAGTATTGATTCTCCTGTTGTGATTGAGAGGCCACAGAACAAGAACTGAGCTACCCCATCCTTCAGTCATCACCAAGGCCTTCGAGTATGAGAGAATCCTCTGGGATCCTGCAGCCCAGTTTGGCCCCCAGCTGGATGTCCTCATAGGAGTAAGCCCAGCAGAGGCCACAAGGAGCAGAACAACCACCTAAGTAAGCCCAGCCACCCACAGGACATGAGAGAGAATACACCAGGATTTTTAAGGCTTATTCACATCGGAGTGGATGTCTCACGGCAGTATTTGCCATACAGGTATGGCCCCAGGCCTTGTTTCCCAGCAAGGAGAGTCATCACCATAGCTCCAGAGAAGGCCCCTTTAGAGCCATTGACAGTTATCTACTCTCAGGATGCTCTCCCATGGCTTTGATTTCCCTTGAAGGATGTGTTTTAGAAATTTTTTTCAGTGGATCACAAAAGAATTGTGAAAGACTTAGGGTCCTTCTCTTATAAAGTTACTGAAACTGCTGTGGCACTACAGCAAGGACTTTTTTAAACTATTATATTTAAACCTAATAAATTAGCATATATTTCCATTTATTGATTGTGTTTATTTCTATAGAACCATCTCACTCCCCAGTAAATACAGAAGAGAAGACAGAAAGGAGCAGGGGAAGGGAGAAGAGCCCCAGGGGAAGCAGTCCAGTCTCTGAAGTTCTCCTAGCTGGAGTGGAGAATCTTCCCTCCATACCTGTCCCAAAGGTGGCTCCTGGCCAGGCTTTCAGCTCAGCACCTACCTTAGGGGTAATACTTGCAAAGGTCTTGGAGGTATGGGATTTCCTCTTAATTTGATCTTACTAGGCAAAGCCTGGCAGTTTGTATACATGCGTTGTCTGGTGCAGGATGTCCTCTGGACCAAGCAGGCTGTGCACAGAAACACGTGCTTCCTGCTCGCTCCCATCTGCAACTGTCTGCATCCATACCAGCCCATCTCCTACACCATTTTGGGCTCTTTGGAGTTCAGGACCTCCCTGCTCCATGTAAAGTTCAAGGAGTTGGCTTGACCAACCCTCATGCTTTCCTGTGTTCATTACTGCCTTGCTGCCCACCATCTGAGGTTTCACTGTCTCTGCTCTACTTCCAGCTAGTCCTTTCTGGCTGACCAGCAACATAGGCCTCTGCAGAGGAAGGTGAGGACTCTTCCTGTGGCCCCTTGCCAGCCCTGGGTGTTTGCAGAGGGAGAGACTGGGGTCACACCTCAGGACAAATGCTGCTGGTCCTGCACCTGTCCTAGCTGTCCAGAATGCCTTGGTTTCCTTTGGAGGAGACACCCTGGGAAAAGTTGGTTTCATCTGGGGCTCCACCACTGCTGCAGGGGTGCAGGTGGAGGGGCAGGCCCTAGGGCCTCACTGTGGGTCTGTGCAGGGGTGGCTGATCCTCTCTCCAAGCCAGATAGGGGATTGGCAGGCTTGTTAGCTGTGCTGCTGGCTTCTGCTCCGGCTCCCGGCCCTCCTCAGACTTCTGATTCCTATGTCCATAGGCTATTCTCAGAGTAGGAATTAAAGGTGGGAATGGCAGGCTTGCTGAACCTCTGCTGCTTTGGGTTGGTAGAGATTATATGCTGTACCTCACGGATGGAGAAGGAGGGCAGCTGGTGGTGGGATCAGCTGAAGGTGGGAGCTTCAGGGAATGGTGTAGCCTTCCAGCTCAGATCTCTTATAGTTCCAGAGCAGATTGGTGGCCAGCACTTCATCGTACTTCTGGCTCTGCAACTAGTCCTGGATCTCTCCCTATGCACAACCCATGGACACCATCAATTCTGCCTTCTTAGGGTCTCTGTGGTCAGGAAGTGACTCAATGCAAAGCTTTAGCTCCTCCTCATGGTCCATATTCATCCATGGATTCCTCATGAATTTCTCTAAAGATCCTCCCTTGCTTGATTGAGGATGAGGATTCTCTTGAACAGGTTTTCATACCCCAAGGAGGGGTAGAAAGGAATATCAAATGTTCCCCTCAGTTCCCACTACTCCTGCTGCTGCTTGGAGTTCTGTCCATCAGAAGGCTGGTGTGTGATGACTAGATATAGAGGATGCCAGTAGGCTTCACATCTCCCCTCCGGGGCCATCATACTTTGGCCCTAGAAGAGTTCTGGGCAGCATGAGGGGCACTGCCACAGAAGGTACCCAGCCAGTTTGTTGCCAAAGAAGCCCAAGTCTGCAATCTTGATGTTCACATCGGCATTCAAAAGCAGTTATTCTGCCTTCAGGTCCTTATTGGCAATACTTTCTGGTGGCAATACTATCACATAGCAGCCCACACTGTCTGGTGGAACTTGATTCAAGTCTTTTGTTCTTTTAGGCAGCCATGAGCCACTAGGTATGCAAACACCTCTCTCTCTCTCTCTCTTACTAGCCTACTCCATGATCCAGGTAAAGTGTTTCATTGATCTCAATCAGGTAATTTCACAATGTTGGAAGATTCAAGACCTTAATGATATGGCCTTCGCAGGATAGTTTCTGGAGGCTGGAGTTCTATTGAGTCTAGTTAATAGCATTCACAGCCATCTCTCTTCCAGTCAGGATGTGCTAGGCCAACTTCACCTTGGTGCAGATACCCTTGGCAATGGTCTTGAGAAGTTGGTAGTTGTCAATACAGATCTCCTCCTCAACAAAGATGGCTCTGCAGCATGTTGGATTTACTGCTAACAACACGAATTAACAATACAAACAAATGAAAAAAAGTGAGAAAAATGAATAAAGTAAAAAGAAATAAGAAATAAAGAAAAATGAGGAAAAGGAAAACTATAGAAAGAGCGATTGAGAATTTCAACTTGTATTATTTTCAGATTTTTTTCTTTTCTTCCCAATTTTGGAAGTTTCTATTAACAAATTCTTCAGCTCAGACGTTCTTTTCTCAGTGTTTGCAGTCTCCTAATGAGCCTATCAAAAGCAGTTTTCGTTTCTGTTATGCTGTTTTTACTTTCTAGCCTCTCTTTTATTCTTTCATAGAATTTCCATCTCTCTGCTTATATTATGCACATGTTCTACTTTTTCCAATAGAGCTCTTAGCATATTAATCACAGTTATTTTAAATTTTTGGTCTGATAACTTCCCATCCCTGCCATATTTGACTCTGGATCTGATGTTTGCTCTGTCTCCTCAAACTGTGTGTTTTGCCTTTTAGGATGCCTTGTAATTTTTTGCTAAAAACCAGACATAATGTGGTGCAGGGGTCCCCAACCAGTACTGGTTGGTGGCCCATTAGGAACCAAACTGCACAGCAGGAGGTGAGCAGTGGGGAGCAAGTGAAGCTTCATCTGTATTTAGAGCCACTCTTCATCAGTCTCACTACCACCTGAGCTCCGTCTCCTGTCAGATCAGCAGCAACATTAAATTCTCATAGGACCGTGAACCCTGTTGTGAACTGCACATGTGAGGGATCTAGGTTGTATGCTCCCTATGAGAATCTAATGCCTGATGATCTGTCATTGTCTCCCATCACCCCCAGATGGGACCATATAGTTGCAGGAAAACAAGCTCAGGGTTCCCACTGGTTCTACACTACAGTGAGTTGAATAATAATTTCATTATATATTACAATGTAATAATAATAGAATTAAAGTGTGCAATAAATATAATGCACTTGAGTCATCCTGAAACCATACCCACCTCCTGGTCTGTGGAAAAATTTCTCCCATGAAACCAGTCTCTTGTGCCAGAAAGGCTGGGGACCACCGATGTAGTGGATGAAAGAAACTGTGATAAGTAGTTATGTTGTGAAAGGAGTTGGGGCAGGGGAGGCATTTTGTAGTCCTATAATTAGGTCTCAGGTCTTTTAGTAAATCCATGCCCCTAGACTGTGAACATCACAAGTGCTTCCCAGTTCCCCTCCCCAACCTTAGGTGCAGCAGGATGGCTAGAGGAGGCTTGAGTGTGGTGCTTCCATTCTTCCATGTCTGCTGGGCTCTGATAAAACCTGAAAAGGTTAGCCTCTGATAAAACAGTTTCTCTTGAGGGAAGACCTTGTTAAGAACACGATGCTGTGATGTGTTTCGGAATGGTTACTTATCCCCTCTTCCTAATGGGAGCACTAGGGAATTTTTCTCTGATCTTCACTGTGAGTATTTGGAAAGCTAGACCAAAACTATGGTTGTGTGCCCTAAGACTGGGTCCCTCTGGAGCTCCAACTCTCGTACTTGTCTGTACTGAGTTCCTAGCTTTCTGTCAATTACAGCTCAGGCTTTCCTATCCTCATACTGGTTCCCATGGAGGTTTCTGCTCAGGGGTATCCACTCTAATCAGTTGCAATTCTCTGTATCTGTCTGTCTGTACCTCCAATTTTGGGGCAGTGTTTTGCCCTGTGACCTCAATTCACTGATGAATCTAAAAAGAGTTATTGATTTTCAGTCCATTCAGCTTTTTACTTGATAGGATGGAGTGACAACTTTCAGCCTCCTTACATGCCAGACTAGAAACTGAAATTCAAATACTTGTTTTATAATTCAGAGTATACTTTTGTTTGATATACATTTTAAACTATTTGTTTAATATATCAATAGTTGGCTTTTTTTTTCCTATGGTTTCTTTCTTAGAACAATTTTCCTAAGGCTCCTATGTATTCTGGTGCACATCTTGAGTTGATTATGGGCTCTACCTGATGGCAGATACCCACCAATTTTAATTCTATAGTTGGAATTTTCTCTGCCACAGGAAGCCACTGGGTAAGATGTTCTTTTAGCAGATGCAGTATTTGCCAGCCTGGCTAGTAAAAATGATCGAAATAGCTGTCTTGCCACAGTACCTACACAATTCTCCCACCTGAAGGTGGGCTTCCTTTGCAGGTGCAAATCAGAAATAAGTACAGGTGGATTTCACCCCTTTATTTCCCTCAGCTTTAGTAAATGGGATTGGTGCCTACAATGAGGTAGTGTGGATAGATTCAATCCATCATCCATTTTGGTATTTGCCCTTCTCTTCCCCCTACTGATTTCTCTGATTAAAAATATAGTCTCAGGATAACTGTAGAGGTGCTGATGATAGCTATGGCTTGGAAATGAAGAGATAAAATGACTCCCATTGCTTTAGAAAGTAGAATTTTCACAGGAAAGAATTTATATAGAAGTGCAGATTTAAATATCAAAGTATATTAGAGTATCATCAGCTGCTACAAGAGATAAATTCAAAATACCAGAATGATTAACACATTAGAATCTCACTCACAAGTCCATTTGACAGGTAAGTGGGGAAGGGAGTGAGGAGGAAAGTTCTGCTCCACACAGTCATTCAGTGACCCAGGCATCCTCATCTTGTGGTTCCAACAACCTCTAGAGACTAAGAGTTCTCTCCACTTGGTAAGTAAATTGGAGGGACTGGGAAAAGAAAGTAGAGTATCATGCAAGAGGTTTTAATAGGCTAAACTTGTAAATTGGATGTATTAATTTTACCCATGTTTTTTAAGTTAGAAACTCAGTCACATGATCACGGCTAATAAAAAGGGAGGCTGGAAAATGTAGTTTTTATCTTGATGGGAAAAGAAAAAAAATGGATTTGATAGATGTCTAATCAGCTTTCCTTATACCAAGATAAGGTTAGACAGTAGCAGCTAGCGAAAGTATATTTCTTCCTACTTTCTATCAAATTAGCTATTATGGTTTAAGATATTAATGTAAATTAGTCACTGATTCTATTTCTCAGCATATCCTTTTCTAAACTGTAATTGGTGGAAATTTCCCATAAGAAAACAATGTTAACATATATGCCTTACAAGAAATTTTATCCTGAATATATTAATAACTCCTAAAATCAATTAAAAAAAGAAAACTCATTTTTCTGATCTTCCAAAGATTTGAAAAGGCATTTCATAGAAAATGTCCAAATATCAAACAAAAGTATGGAAATGTAGCCAACATCATTTTTTATCAGAGAAATCTAAATTAAAATCAAAATGAGATACTACCAGACCTCCCCAGAAAGGGTAAAGTTAAATTTTAACTTTTGTTCTGAATTGTTGTTTTTAGACACAAGGTCTCCTTATGTTGCCCAGGCTGGACTCAAACTTTTGCTCTCAAGCAACCCTCCCACCTCAGCTTCTGGAGTAGCTGGGACTATAGGCATGCACCACCATGCCCTAATTGGTGCTTATATTGTTATTTTTTAAAGGCTCAAGATACTAAGTGTTGGAGAGGATGTAGCACAATTGTAATTCTCATATATGTTTGTGGGATAATAAGATACTGCAACCACTTTGAAAAATATTTTGGCAATTTGTACCAAACAGGTATCTAGACTGTAACAAAATTTTCTACCCTGAAATTGAGACATTGCAGGAGGAAAAGGCTTTTGCTTTCTGGTTCTACAGTGTCTGCTCGACAGGCTCCTCAGTGCTGGCCCCTGCAGTGCTCATCGATCAGAGCTCCCAGCAGCAACATTGTCCCCTGGCACACCACGGGCAGTTGTACAGGAGAGTGCCTCAAGTGAGACACCCTCCTATGGATAACACCTTCTAGAGACAGATTTTAGCACGTTTCACCAGCACAGCGCCTCATTGACTTCTCTTCCATCCAGAAAACCACAGGCATGCCCTGTCCAACAAAGTCTAGCTCTCAGCCCTGGGGACAGGGGCCTCTTTTGGGACCCTCTGTCTTACCTTGAGGGTAGTGGCTGCTCCTTATTTCTGCTATGCCGCCATTCTTTGGAGATGTTATTTCTTCCAAGCCAAACCATTGTTATTTTAACCTTTTATTAGCATCAATAATTCTTTATATTGAACTTACCCTGTTTCTGTACAATGCAAGACATTAGTGTAAAATATCATGTGGATATCCCTTGTCCTATAACCATTTCAGACAAGATTATTTCTTCTCCACTTAATTATCTTGGAGTCTTTGTCAAAAATCAACTGACTGTACAAGTGTGGGTCTATTTCTAGGATTTATATTCTATTCCGTTGATCTATTTGTCTATTATTTCACTGATACTATACTACCTTAATTATGGTAATTTTATACTAAATAATAAAATCATCTACAGTGAATCCTTCAACTTTGTTCTTTCAATATTGTTTTGAACACACTGAATCCTTTGATTTTCCATGTAGAATCAGCTTACTGATTTCTACCAAAAAAAAAAAAAAAATGTTGATTGATATTACCTTGAATCTACAGATCTATTTGGGGTGAACTAACATCTTTACAACATTAAGATTTGCAATCCATTAACATGATGTAGCTCCCCTTTTATTTAAATCTATTTTCATTTATTTCATAAATGTTTTGTAATTTTAGCACATACGCCTTGCACATATTTTGTATAAAGTATGGGATATTTGAGTTTTAAGAATTTTATATTTTGTTATATAAAAATGGTACTTTCCATTTTTAAAATTTTCAATATTTTAATCTTTTGGTGTTTGCTTTGTATCCCATGATCTCACTAAATTTACCCACTTTTAGAAGCGTTTCTGTAGATACTTCAGGATTCTCAACAGAAACCATTGTGTAATCTGAAACTAAAGACAGATTTATTTCTTCTTTCTAATAGATATACCTTTATTTATACTTTTTATTTCCCTCTTGTGTTGGCCAGTAGCTCCACTAAAAAGGTTAAATAGGTGTGGTAAGAGCAAACAACCTTGCTTTGTTTACAATCTTAAAAGCCTTCATTCTTTCATCAATACATAATCAGAAGTATCAGCTACAGGCTTGACCTACATGTCTTTTATCAGGTTATAGAATTTCTTGTTCACTCAGTTTCCTGAGAGTTTTATCATGGCTCTTAAATTCTGCCTTTTATGAATTTATTGAGATGATTGTGTTTATCTTCCTTACAGTCTGCTGATATAGTGAATTATACTTCTTAGTTTTCTGATATTGAACCAATCTTGCACATCAGAGATTGCCGGGCTTTTGTGTAACCTGAAAGTCCTATCCTTTGTTCCCAGGGAGACAGCATTCATATTACTATAAACATGTAATTGGTTGTTGTTAGTTATAATTAATTATGACACAGACTTCAAGGTTCATTCATTCATTCCTTCTACAAGTATTCATAGAGACCTGCTGTTCTCCTGAATTGGGTAACTAAAGAGATCTATGCTTGGCTTTCTCATAAGACAGTCTTGGCTCTACCAGTTTTTACCTACATGACCTTCAGCAACTCAAGTAACTCATCAATGTCTCATTTTTTTTAATCCATCAAACAGAAATAACAATCATACTTGCCTTTCCCACACAATTCATTTCCTGCCACCTTTCAGTCCTAGTTTATGGCTTCCTCTCAAGAAGGTTTCCTTCATCACCCCATGAAATCATGGCCCTCCCCTCAGCCCTTTACTCCCTGTGCTCCTTACCCAGCTTTTTTGCTATGACACTTGGATACAGTATAAATTCATAGTTTACTTTTTGAGCCCTCCAGTACAAATTAAGCTTCAAAAGTTTAAAGTTGTCTTCTGCCTTGACTACTAGTTTTGCAAATCTTAGAATTATGCCTGATATGGAGATATGATCAAATTGTATGTTGAGTGAAGAATGAACTAAATGAGATTGTACAGGTAAAGCATGTAACCCTGTCTAGCCCAAGGTAGATGTTCATTTGAATTAAGTCTTAATGGTCCCCTCCCTGTGTCCATGTGGGACATTGGGGGGTGGGGAGGTTGAGAAGGATAACATGGGGAGAAATGCCAGATACAGGTGACGGGGGGATGGAGGCAGCAAACCACCGTGTCATGTAAGTACCTATGCAACAATCCTGCATGATCTGCACATGTACCAGAGAACCTAAAGTACAATTATATATATATATGCAGAGAGAGAGAGAGAGAGAGAGAGTATTCTTGAAAATGCTAAGAGAGTGAATGTATTCTTATCACAAAAAAATGATAGCTATGTGAGGTAATGCATATATTGATTAGCTAGGTTTAGTCATTCCATAATGTATATATACTTTAAGAAATCATTTTGTACACAATACATAAAATTTTGTCTGTCAATTTTTTAAATAAAATAAAATTAATAAAAATAAAAAAAATTAAGTCTTAATATAAACATGTATTCTTCATTGGACTTTCTCATACATGTTCCTATCATGATTCATCAGGTCTCAGGAGATGGCCACAGTCAAGCAGCATATTTGAGGAGAAGAATAAATGGATTCTTTACAAAAGGTAACTTGGGTGGAGTGGAGTGAGCTTAAGGGAAACTAACAAGGGAAGATGATGCTCCCAGGACTAATGACTTTAGGGACCACTGTCCTGTTAGCTCTAAGGGGTAAGGAGGGTTTCTCTGCATGTAGGTAATGCAGAAGTGGCTGTAACTGGAGGAGAAAGTTCTTTCACAGGAACTGCATCTTTGGTGGAGGAACGCTGCACAGAGGTGAATGAGTATCCCAATATCATTGTTCTCCAACCATTGACTGAGCCATGAAACCAGAGGGCAGGGGAACCTCTGGGGGGCATTCCACAAAACTGAGCCTCTCAGGGAACAGAGCAGAGTTGAAGGGAGGAGAACATGGAAATGGTCCAGCTCCCCTAACACACAAATCAAAAGTATAAATTTAAATGTTCAACATGCAGGAAACTTTACAAAGTGCTACCTTTCTAAGCCACCTGCCAGAAACATCTTTTTGTTCAATCCTTTCCCTTCCTGATCTACAAGCATCAGAAGAGTACCTGGGCTGGAATGTATGCCTTGGATGAAGGTGCCTTATACCTCTAAGATCTGTGAAGAGCATACTCACGTAAAATGTGGTAGTGCTCCTGGGCAATTTCCTGATTCAGTTTTCCTGATCTGCACCTCTTGCCATGCAAAATAAAAGAGAGCTCTTAGCCCAGCAGCCTCCTGTGTTCATGCTGCGGTACAGTATGTCTGTGCATTGTTAAGCAGCTGCCACAGTTTCCCCCAGAGGTTGCTACATTTCAGAGCTGGATGAGGTAATGGGGATATTTAGCCTGAGTTAAGCTTGTAAAAGTGCTTTGGGAATCTTTGGAATGAAAAGAACCATGCATACCCAAAGAGTTTGTTATTAATTACACCATGTATGCCCAGGGTCGGAAAAAGATCTCCGTTTGGGTGTCTCCCACTATTAAATATTACTACCTCTTTGCATGGACAAGATTAATCTGAGAACTGAAATGCAGTAAAACAAAATTCAGGCAATGATTAATAGTGGAAAAACTTCAGATCATTTCCCTACCTGTAAGATGGCAATACTGATGATTATTACATCATCAAGACTGGGGGAGGGTGTAATGGCAATAACATATATGCATTAATTTATAAGAAATCCTTTTGAGGTGGCAAATAAGCTTCTTGGAATGGTGGCTTGTTACAAGGTTTCTTGTAATGCAAGCCTGGCCATGGAGCCATCCTTGTGCAAACTAAATGCAACTTCTACCCTTGTCTGGGCTATATCTTGGAATACAGCCAGGCATGACTCAATTAATTGACTGGATCAAGGAACTTAAAGACAGTGGGACAGAGGAGGGGCCAAGACCTTAAAACCAGCCCTTCCCTCCTGGGGTGGGACAGGTGGTAGGCAGCTTGACCCAGCTGCTGATGCTTGGAAGAAGTCCAGGCCAACAGGCAGAGTTTAATAGCCAAGAGAGAGGCAAGAGAACAGGCCAATAGTCAATTTCAACAAGAAGTATCCTCATGGGGTAGAACAACACAGAAAAAACTTGGTAATGGCAGATAGGTGGATGTCCAAGCAGGCAAGAGCCACCATGGATGTCCTTCAGCAAGAACTGTGGCTATCAACATGGGACTCAAGCTCAGATTTTTAACTCTGCAGAAGGAAGATTAGCACATGCCAGCCAGGGTCTGGGATACGAGATGAAAAGTCGATTGGAAAAGACTTGTTTCTGCAAATAGGCCTAAGGCAGAGGTAATCCATAATTCCAAAATTTCTATATAAAGAATATTTGGACAAGGCAGTATGATTGGCAGGGCAAGACTAAATCCACGTTGACACGGAAATTGCCTACAGTTGATAAGTTTTTCATGTGAAAGAACGCAGTAATTATGGGAAAAGGGGACTAACACCCTTCTCACATTCACACAAACACACACACTCAGGCAATCTCCCATATACTACTACTATTGGCCCCAAACTAGCCATCAGAGTTGAAGTCCAAAATTAGAGCAGACAAGCAGGCAGCAAGATTGTGGTCAATATCTCAGCCTAAGCAGCTCAGCCAAGCTCCAGGTGGTGCCTAAAAGGCCTACCCTAATACAGATGCTCTTTGACTTATTTTGGGGTTATGTTATGGTAAACCATCATAGGTTGAAAATAATCTATGAAACATCACATTTATGGTAGCCTAGCCTACCTTAAATGTACTCAGAGTACTTATATTAGCTTACAGTTGGGCAAAATCACCTAACACGAAGAATATTTTATAATAAAGTGTTGAATAGCTCATGTAATTTATTAAATACTAAAGGTGAAAAATAGAATGGTTACGTGGGTGCTTAATGGACAGTTTCTACTGAATGCATATTGCTTTTGCACCATTGTAAAGTCAAGCAATTGTAAGTTGAACCATTGTAAGCCTAGAAACACCTGCACACTCCTTGTATTTCTGAAGTTCACTTTTGAATGGTCGCTTTCATTCACCTGTAGCATACAAATGAAAGTCTTGTCAAATTATCATCTTTGCAGCATGTTCTGAGCCACAATGCCATGAATATAGTGATCAATAAATATCTGAAATTATATACTTGAATAGAACGATGCATTCAAGGCTCTCACATGCAATATGTCCCATCAACCTTCTCTTTATCACTTTCCCCAGTAATCAATGCCAAATGGCATTTGGCCTGAGGATGTTTCTTGAACCCCATTCAGTCTAACGTTGTTGGTTTGGGGTTTTGGGGTTTTCTTTTTCCAGAGCACCTAGCAAAACATTTTTGACCGAAGCATCTCTTTTCACAGGTTGAATCAATTATCTGCACAAGCATTTTGGCTGAGGGTTCAAACACTGAGCCTCAAGTTAGAAAACACCAGCTCCTGTTTTAGAGTTGGTCTAATGTTACAGTGTACATTGACATGTTTATCTCCTACAGAATTTTACTGAACTCCAGTAAGACACCTCCAAGACATTCCTAAACCATGGACTGTGCCTGTGAACCAAGATTACCTTTAGAGCTAGCAGTAAATATAGGTGTCGCAGTCTCACATTTGGAGACTTGATTCTGTAGATTTGAGGTCATGTATGAGCACTATAAAGTGATTCTTATTTCAGGTGACAGCCATTTAGAAATGAAGATTTCCGAAAGCTCCAACAAACTGTATTTGTTCCCATGAAACAAAGAAGAGAATCCAAATCCAGAGAACGTGTCTCTTATGTTCCACACGCAAAATTGTGTAGCCCTTCACACCATTGCATGTTCACAGAGCTTTTTCCTCTTAGTGTTTGAAATCCCAGTGACTGGGATGTGATTAATATCCGTTGCTGTTTTGGCAGAAGCCCTCCTTAACAGCAGCCCTAAACAAGAAGGCTCTGGCCCGGTGTTGTGTGCAATTTCAGGGATCTATCCTGAGTGTCAACTAAATTCATCTTGACCTTAGAACAGATGTTTCCACTTAATTTTTCAGAGCCATAGATGGTAATCAACTTACAGCAGGTCTTTGACTCAAATACAGCCACCTGACTTTCCAGAGCAAACCCAGCAGCATTTGAGCAAATCTCTGGGCAGAAAACTGAGAAAAGCGAGAAATGGAATGCTTTATAAATGCCAGTCATTGTAGGTGCACAGAAAGAAAACTTGATTTAGATCTGAAAGACTGCAAGATACAGCCTGTAATCAAGGACATTAGAGACCAAACAGGATTTGCACATCAGAATCCCCTCAGGAGACAAAGCTCAGACACTCTGAGATAGTGTTCCTCAGATTTTAATGTGCAGACAAACCACATGCAGCCTCCTTAAAATACAGATTCTAATTCAGTGGGGGGCCTGAGACTCTGAGTTTCTAAAAGTGTCCCAGATAACCTTTGGCAGTTCTAAAGGCCATGTTTTGGGGTAGCGAGATCCTGTACTGCCATGGGCCTCTAAGCTGAGCTCCATAGATGAATTATCAGTTCTGGTCAGAGTAGAGTTGCACCAGAGGCCATAGGGACTTTAAGGCACAAGAGAAACCTGGCCCTCATCAGGTCATCCAGGGGACACTGACCTGTTATCCCCTGAGATGTGAGGAAATTTTACATCCTCTCTCCCTCTCTTTCAGATGAGACCCCTAGAGAATTTCTTTTGTAGACTCTAGGGTGTTTTGCAATTGTGATTAAGTGAAGGTGATGCTGAGATTATTCCAATTGAGGAATAAAAATGATGTCTGTTTCTTATGCAATGTTTAATTCACACTCTCTCAATTGGTTAGTGGGGGTTGAGGAAGGGGAGTTTGGATTCAGCAACATAGTCACCATCACGCTTTTTACATTCACATGCAATTAGATTTTAGTGGGAACTGGGTGAGTATTCAGCTCCATGTCTCTGCCATATTGTGTACTCAAGATCTGCTTGTGACAAAGGGTGTATGTTTTCAAGGGAGCTGCCTCAGGTTAGGACAGCTGTCTGTGCTCATGAGCTCAGACAGGGCTGGAGCCCATGATTGGGATGCATGAGATCAGCCATGGTAAAGCAGAGTCATCGAATGGCAGTGACTAAAAGGGAGAGGCAATTCGGTTGAAGCAGGGTCTCAAATCCCTGGGCTAAAAGCATGCTGTTTAACACTACCCAAATATGACACCCAACTGCTCAACCCATTCCTGGAAGTGTGGAGCCACAGCAGAGGTTTATGTGCCTACCCAGGCCTGTCACTCCTGCTGCTCTTACAGTATGTGGACTGTGTTATCCCCTTACCATGGTATTTTTTTAACAGTCAACATTTAATACATATTTGTTCAGCAGCTTTTTCACTGTCATCATAAAGAGGAAAAATGATACTTTCCCAAAAACCTCACTAGGATTTATGAGTGGAATCTCTGATTTATCGGAATCAAGCTGGTAGGACAGACCACATGGCCCATCCCCCACTGCAGTATGGGCATGACTAATACTTAAAAACCCCAGATTATTAAGACTTTTTCAGATATTTCTAATAAGCATTAGAGAAAAGAATTCTCTAACCTTCTTAAAGAATATCCATTAAAGTTAATAAGTACGGAAATTCTTCTGCCACCTGACTGCATTTCTTTGTATTAAGAGCTTAAAAAGAAAAAAGGAAACAAAAGATCGCAATCCAGCTACCATGAGTCCCACTTCCAGCATCACACCTGTTAGTGCACATCTTTCTGAGCATATTCCCTATGGTCCTAGAGCAAAATGACAAAACTAATACTAGGTATCACAGATAAACCCTGGTGAGCAAAGCCACCAAGTTCCTGGTACTAACAGTTTCCAGGCACTCCTTTTGACCAATATAAATGTAATTTTAAAAATTATATATATATATATATATATATATATATATATTGAAAATATAGGCTTGCACATTCCAAGAAACAATATAGACCTGAGCTTCCTCATAGGGCAACCACCAGCCTCATGTAGCTTTTTGCATGTAAATCTAATAGCAATTACATTATATTAGCAGTTCAATTCTTCACACTAGCCACATTTCAAGAGTTCAATAGTTACAAATGGCTAATAAAAATTAGTAAAGCTACAGAACATTTTCATCATTGCAGAGAGTTCTGTTAGAAGATATTGGTCTAAAAGGATACACACCAGATTAATAGTGGCAGCTGTCATTAGAAGTTGAGATCAGAGGGTGATAGGAAGGGAGTTACTTTTTTTCAGTTTATGCGTTTCTTCAGTTTTCTTTTTTTCAGAGAGTGATTTACTTTTTTTTTTTTTTAAAACATGAAAACCATGGAAAACTCGAAGTACTTGTTGGAAATCTTTTAACTAAATATATGTTGAGGTCACATCTGGTCAGTGTCCTGTTAGTATATATGCATTTAAGAATCAAGTTATTATCAAGTTCTGAAATATTTAATTAAAATGTTATAAAATTCATTCACATGAGCATTGTTCCACAATCAAAGCAAAATCATTCTCACTATTTTCTCCCATTTATAAATAAAGGAATGGAAAAACATGAACTTCAAAACTATATCTCCAAGTCAAGTTTAGCTTAATTTAATAAGCACACATTGCTTCTATGGTGATCAGACCCTGTGTTAGGTACTGGCGTGAAAGGATAAACATAACCCTCAAAGAGTTTACAGTCTAGTAGGAAGATAGATCTATAAATAGATTATTCCAAGCCAGAGAGGCAGGTGTGATGAGGAAGCTGTGCTTAGCAATTGGTTTGGGAATTCAAGAAGGTCCATTAGCCCAGCTCTGAAGATCAGAAAAGTCATAGTTCAACTCACTTCGAAAAGAATGATAATATCTTAATCAAGTAAAGAAGGAATACAAGGATATTGAAGAACATGCTTGGAAAACAAGAGCAAAAGCAGCTTAAACCAGAAGGGAGGTTGTGCAGTCCCCAGAGAGAAGCCAGTGGAACAAGCCACACCTCAGCTGATGGGCTAATATTCTAAGTGACTTGAGAAAGGGATGAGTGCTGAGCTCTTACAGGAAACAGCAAAAGCTGTCATGTGACATAGCCCTGGGTCTGAATCCTGGCCCCTTTGCTTCCTAGCAAATTGAATATGTAAGCCACCTCACATATGCCAGCTCCTTTTCTGTCTGAGCAGAACACCTAACGATTCCCAACTGGCAGGATGGGGTGAGGATCGAAGGACCTATGGTACAGTAAGCCCAAAACATTGCTGGCCCTGATGCCCTTCAAGGCTCTATTGCTTTTCTTCTTTATCACGAGTATGTTATTTAATAAAGTGTTAATATCAACACCATCAATAGCTGCCTTATACTGAGAACTTATTGAGTTCATTGTCCCTGTGCCAAGGACAATTGCAGTACCTGTTTTCATCCACCTAGCAAACCCCTGAAATAAGCATTATTTTCTCCATTTTGTAGAAGAGAAAACTGAGGCTAGGAAAGGTGAAGTACCTTTCCCAAGATCCCATACCCAACTAGAAGCCCAGAACTTGACCAAGGCTGCAAAGCTGCAAGGCTGTCTGGTGACCTCTATATTCTATGCTTCTCCAAACGGAGCAAACGAGAATCTTTGTGATATGGCTGCTGATCCACGTTTCAGAAGAATTTAGGAAAAAAATTGAACAACGAAGAATTATCATTCACGGTCTCAGTCTGTTGAAGGCCTTCACACAGGACTCTGTTTTGAAAGAGCACAAAGTTTTTCTTAATAATATGCCCACACAGCTTTATTATTCCCTATTTCCAAAACCTGATTCAGGCAGCGTCCCTGAGCAGCCATACTCCAGCAAGCCTCCCTGGAGTCCTGCTCACCTCTTCCAGCCTCCAGGGGCTCTAGATGGCTACAAGGTGACTCTTGGAGACCAGTTCCAGACTGAAGACTCCAGTTAAATGCTGATCAAGAAATAATTTAAATAATCATTATTTAAATGATAACTGCAAGCAGTGGCTCCATTCAATCATAGCCAATACAGGCACATCTTCCAACCTCCAATCCGCAGCCTCAGGCACTGACCCAGGCTGGGTGTGGCCAAGTTAAAGACCTAGTAGGCTCTGGGGTCACAAGATCTACACCCTTCTTAGGCTCAGGTCGAGCTAAAATACACAATGCCCCCCCCACCCCCCTGTTCCTGGGCTGCCCTTTCCTGTCACCTCCCTGAGGCCCTCTGCTTCTGGCCAGTTGCTAGTTTAGAGAGAGAACAGAAGGAGCCATTTTTAATCCGTTACCAGACTCCTTTGAACTTCAACATGAGTACCCTCAAAGTGTGCTTTAAATTTAGAGTGGAAGCTGCCCAGAGAAGCTGTCTGAGATAATCCAAACCAGAATGGCAATGGCCAAGTTCGTGAGTGTGTCAGCCGGGCCCCTGAGCCCTGTCTTGGTGACTCAGACATAACGTCTTGAACTCGAGGAGCACCATCCTTACTCTTCGGTTTGCCCTGTAACTCTGGTAGTGTATGGTGGGGAGTGAGGTGGGCACTCCCACTGGGTCCCAGTTGGGACCAACATAGTTCTGGGACCCCAAACCCAGTGGGTTTGTCACCTGCAAGCATGAAATTCTGATTATCATTCTTAATATTACCGTTTATCATTTGCATTCATGTGCTGAACAATCTGTACCAGCAAGCAGTGTCCTAAGCATTTTACCAATAGTACCACATTTAACCTTCTCAAACACCTTGGAAGGTTAGATTTCTTCATCTGTCACTGTGCAAATTAGGAGACTGAGGCTCAAAGAAGTTAAATTGCCCCAGGATAAACAGTGGCGAGAGCTGGGACAGGGATTACTAAGAACACATTGGGATTATTAGGAAATAAGGGTTGGAGAGCAGAACCTGGCTTTAGAGGAAAGGATGTTAATTGCTTTTAAGTGACATGTGTGCAATTAGCTGGTATGCTGAACTGATCTTAATTTCCTCTGGGCCACTAATCTCCCATCAGGAAAATGGGACTAATTGCTCTGCCCAATAAAGACTGTCTCACTAATTAATTGACTCATCTATATCCCCTAGGTGCTAGGTTCCGACTCTTAATTGTGAAGCACTTAAATCTATCTGCTCCACATTACAAAGAACACTTTGCAAAAGGCACACCGGCTGTGTGGCATGCCTGCACACAGGGGTTAAAATGCAGTATCTATTTAATGAGCGTTTTCCAACTTAGGCAGTGTGCTGGACAGTCTGGAAGCCAAATTTAAATAAATGACAGGGAAGCTGAAGAGAAGGCATCTCTTTAGAACAACCAAGGAGATCTTTTTCCAATTGCTTATTTATCACAGACTTTATCTCAGTCTGCCAACAAGTAAAAAGGAAAAGGTGGCAACTGAGTTAGCGTTGTCCATCTACAACTTTAACCAGCATGTGCTTCTAATGAAGCCAAGCCTTTCTGCTCACAGAGTGTTCTATCGCCTCCCCTAATTGAAGAGTAATAAAAACGTCACAAACAGTGTCAATTACCCATTGAAGGGTCTTTTTCTTACTACGTACCTTTTAAGACATCAAGTGGTTCTGGAAAATACTCCAGGCTGCTTCCCCCCTTCCCATACCCGTAATATTTCTTTCAGAAGTGACGAGAAGAGACAGCGTCCCTTGTTGGTGTCGGGTCATTAAGTATCTGTCGGAAAGTATGACTTAACTTGGGTCCAGACATTCAAACACAGAATGGGGGAAAAAAGTCAACATTACTGCAAAAAGTGAGTGTTGGTTAATTATGATCTGAAGTCAATAAAGTCATCTGATGGCAGATTTAGGGGAACTCATTAGAGAGTGGAATTCAATTGTGGAGAACTGCAAGCTGCTACAGCTCTGAAACCAGCACATTTCATTAGGGTCTTCAAATGGGATGAGAAAATACCTCCAGGGCAGGAGCTTTCCCTCCTCTCTGCAGCCTCGCAGTGCAAGATCTGTAAAGCATCTGCAGCAGTAGTAAGTAAAGAATAAGATATCCAGGTGTCCCACAGAAGCCACTGCTTTTGCATTTTTCAGAAGGAAATCACAGAAACTATCGGCTTCCTTTTTAAAAAGCCAGCCAAACCTAAGAGCCTTAAGGATTTCACTGGATGCAGTGGCCATAGCCTTCTGCTCAGCTGGCCTCAGGCATTTTAACATCAGAGGCTCCAGAGACTGAGTGGTAGGACCATTTTGAACATGGCTATTCATAGGAACTTGAGTAGTGTAGAGCTACAAGCGATGACTATGAAAGCTCCTAGTGAACTGTATAGAATACATTTGTTTAAGTGTGGAATCAGCTCTGCCTGACCTGAAACTTAAGTCTCCTGAAGCGAAGCTATAAAACAGGCAATGTTTACCTGTGGTTTCTTTTTTCTTTTTATTTTTTTAACTTTAAGTTCTGGGACACATGTGCAGAACATGCAGGTTTGCTCCATAGGTATACATGTGCCATGGTGGTTTGCTGAACCCATCAATCCGTCATCTAGGTTTTAAGCCCCGCATGCATCAGGTATTTGTCCTAATGGTCTCTCTCCCTGTGCCCTCCACCCCGACAGGCCCCATTGTGTGATGTTCCCCTCTCTGTGTCCATATGTTCTCATTGTTCAACTCCCATTTACAAGTGAGAACATGTGGTGTTTGGTTTTCTGTTCCTGTGTTAGTTTGCTGATAATGATGGCTTCCAGCTTCATCCACATCCCTGCAAAGGACATGAACTCATTCTTTTTTATGACTGCATAGTATTCCATGGTGTATATGTGCCCCATACCTGTGGTTTCTTACAGGCAGAATACTCCCCTTTTGGGGGCTTTCTGTCCCCTGCTCATGTGTCCTCATTGCTTAGGATCTTACTCTTCAGTCTCCTAAAACTTACCCATTAATCTCTTATATATCAAGCACCTATCTTGTGACACCTTGCTAGGCTGGAGTTTGCTAATATTGTGGATAAATTAAAAATCAACATACAACAAGCTTCATCCTATTATTTCATAGGCATTGCCTAAAAGAAAAGTGCCCACCACATGAGGACATAAGAAGATAGCCAACTACAAGTCAAATTAACCCTGCCCTAATACCTTGATGCCAGACTGCCAGCCTCCAGAATTATAGGAAAATAAACTTCTGATTTCTGTTGGGGTTTTTTTTAAGTGTCTTATTCTTCCCGTTTATCAGACTAGGTGATTTGATGTGAGGTTCATAAAGCATGGCCACTGTGCATGTAACTGGATACCCATACCAACAACAAAAGCTAAACACGAAATAGCATGAAAGCAGAGCATCTCTTAAAACAATCAGACGCAGGAAAAGGATAAGGAAGAAGGCTGCAGATCACACCGGTAACTTTATACTACGGGGCTTGTTTACGCTGGTGCATTTTTGTTGTTCAATCCCTAGAAACCAAGTTTTCTCTGCCTTAAAATATTGAAAGGAAGAACTGGGATTGCATTCTCTCTCTGAAAGTGTTACCCTCCCTCACAGGCAGGAGTCTCACAAGTCAATATGAAATGAACAGGCCCCAAAACGAAAAAGAAAAATGGACAAGGGCAATTCAAAAAAGAAGAAATACGTGCAAAGGTCCAGAGCACATTAAAAAAGAGAAGAATTCAACTTTCTTAATACTCAATATAAATTAAACCACTGTCAGTTGTCATTTTTCATCAGTTGTTAATGTCCAACGCCGGTGAGGGTTGGTGAAAAAGGGGCAGCCGTTTGCGCTTAGTGGAGGTATAAACCGTTACGATCTTTTGTGGAGCGATTTTCTAATTAGTAATCAGAAAAATGTTCATAGTTTGAGGCCTGGTAATTCTCTTTTCAAGAGAATATTCTTAGGAAATAAGCTGAGATGCATTTGAGGCTCCGACACAAAAACATTCATCACCCCCAGCTCCTACCCCTGTCCCCCTCCCTGTGGCCTGGCTGGGTTAGGGTTAGGTTTCAGGTTAGGCGGCTGGGCTGTGGGTAAGCCCCATTGCACTAGCTTCCTCCTGGAGCAGCTCACACTTTTCAAACAGGCTGAAGGAATCCAGATGTTCTCCTGACCTCCTGATGGTCTAACTTCATGTCCGGCCCTTGCTCCTTTAACCTAAGGGCTATTAGCAGGGTTCCATCTGTGTCTCTGCACTCACTTTGTCTTCACACTGCCCCTCTTCCACGAAGGTTGAGTCATGAGTTTGTCTTTCCTTTCAATTCATTCTCATCTAACAGAAATTCTTGGAGATTTGGTGTGCAAGTTTCAGTCTTCCCAAGTGTCAGCACTGGCGCGGTTTTTTCTCTTCTTTTTATATCTATCGGTCATTTTAATGGGGATCTGGAAGGAGAGGAATTAGACAGTTGTGCTGACATCACATTCTTACCCGGAAGTCCTAGGTTGCTTTTCTAAAACAAAGGAAAATCAGAGGCAGAGAAAGGTGAGGAGTAAGTGGGGAGGGAGAAGGCTCAGGGCAGGGAAAGATCCATTTGTGAAGCGCCCCCTCCGTAATTGTAGATAACTCCCTGCAAGTTTGTCTTTTAGTGTGAATTATTTTAAACAGTTTGTCGTTTGCCTGGGTCTTAATGAATGAGGATTTGGTGGGAATGGAATTGGGGACAGGAAGGAAAAGAACTGTAAAACAGCAGACTTCTGGGGGAAGAAGAAATTCAGGTGTGATGCTATAGTACAGGAATGGGGCTGGTCTGCCTGAGGACTTCTAGAATGTGCACTCTGGATAACTGGCATCCTGAGAAGCCAAAAGGGAGTGAAGTGCGCCAAAAGTAGAATAGGAGGAAAAGTCTCATTGATTTTGTCCTCTGTACAATTTTGCCTGCAAATTTGGTGACAGCAACTGCCTTATTTGCAATCCCTGAATCAAAGGTTTACCTTGATGAATTGTACTGAGATGTTTGGCTACACAAAAACCATTTCCTCATAGTGTTTAA
The DNA here is from genome assembly GCF_048565385.1 of Saimiri boliviensis. Taxonomy (NCBI): domain Eukaryota; kingdom Metazoa; phylum Chordata; class Mammalia; order Primates; family Cebidae; genus Saimiri; species Saimiri boliviensis. The sequence continues at coordinate 114,185,243 of NC_133458.1, forward strand.
TTTAGTTGGCTCTTTCAGAAGCTAGTATTGAGTAGTCAAATGCTTTCAAAGTCGTGTGGATTTGACAGAGCACAACTACAGATTTTTAGTGCCAGAGTTGGTATCACAAAAGCCCTTTGGAATATACTGAACTGCAGAGTTGTAGTAATTGTATTAATATTCATCTGAGAGCTACGGATCTCTCCTCTTCTCCATCTTCAATGTGGCATATATTTGATATTCTCCAGGTGCTCTTTGATTCTCTACAGCACGTCATAGTGAAGACATCCACGCAGACATGGAAAATTCAGGGCTTTTTTTCTGCTATTGTTTTTGAATCACTGATAATCTACACAAAATTGTCATTCAGTTTCATAAAACTTCTCTTTATAACGTTCGTAAGATGAGTGTGTGTGTGTGTGGTGGTCTGCATCGTATATGTGTGCATGTGTGTGTAAGAAACGTTTCTCAAAACCAGGCTAATTGTAATTGGGAAATGCTTAAGGCAAAAAAGAAAGCTGATCAAGGAAATTTTGGTGATGTTTAACAGCTGTTTTGTGGGTACATATCTGTTATATTTTTTAGACCACAATTAAATGTGATTTTAATAGTCATTTGGTATTTAAATAATATACTATGATTGTCATATGGAATTTTAATTAAATGCACATTTTCTTCTAAAATATGAAGCGTTACCACTCTGAAAAGACCTTTTCTCTCTTAAGAAACATTTTTTAAAGTAATGTTCCCTGTGATTCAGTAAAGAAAAAATTATTTTACAATATTACTTATCCTTCTACATTACCCCTGCATTTGATGAGTCTTGAGGGAATGAAAGGCAAGAATTTTAAACTAAGTGAATGTTCCCCTAATCTCCTAATGAGGATAATGAAAACAGCACACAGAAGGATATGTTTAAGATAAAACACACTTCAAGTAAATAGCATCTCAGAAGCAGCAGTGACTCCCATTCTGTCTCTGTTCTGGGTATTTCCTGCATGCCATGTTTGCGAGGCAGTCTCATTTCATTTTTTTTACCTTTGTTCTCATTTTCTTTAGGAAACTTTATATGTCATACTCTCTGCCCCTCCTCCAGCATGCAAAGGCTGAGAACTTAGATCTTAGTTAAGACAGAGCTTGTATTAATACATATAACTTTGCAAATCACCATTCATTCTTTCCACAGACTGCAGGGAATTTCAATGTTTTGGTGCTCACCCAAGTTCCATTTTAAAGACCTCTTTGCCTGCCTGATCATTTTATAGCATTGTTTTTAAAGCATGCTTTCTGTAGTGTTTCTCCTTGCATGACCTCTGCTGCCTGTTCACTTATTCTGACCTGTGCTCTCCAAGTATCTCCTTGTGACCACAAACTAGGACAGGCCCAGGAGGGAAGGATTGCTGTTCATAAGGCAAAACCCTCATACACTCAATGGTGTCTGAAAAATTAAAAACTAAACCCCAAAAATGTGCAACCCTGCCCCTTCATTCCGCCGCAACAGCTCTGACAGCCGCTTTCTCTTTTTGTCTGTTTGCTTTTCATCTTCCTGAGAGTCCAGCAGCCTCCCTGTCAGAAGTGTGTTAACAGCATTTCAGCCCATTTCAGGGTGAAGGACAGTTTGTCATCTAAGTGGTGAGTACGAGACAACTTCTGGTTATTTTTTAAAGCCAATGGCTAATATAATAAGGGTAACTTATTGAACCTCTGGTTGTAATGAAAATGCCAACGGGTTTCTCTCAAATATATTTAACCTTTAAAAGCCATCAGAAGGTCACTTCAGTTTCTAATAATTCTGGTCACCATTTTCTAGCAGTGAAAAGGTGTGTTTTCTAAGGTTTATGGGAATTACATAAAATATAATTGATTGGTTTTTCTGCCCTCGAGTTTTAACCCTCTTAGGGAGAAAGGGCATAGACTGAAGAGAATTTGACGGAACGAAGGCTAGATCACACGCTGTGTGCCAGACCCTGTCTAGGTAATCGCAATGCAAATATCTAACTGGAATCGTGAAGGACTCCAAAACCCTGGGCTGGAGCTAGGAGTGGAGAGGGAATTATGAGGTAACAGGAAGTGTCACCTTGTCAGAAAGGATTCCCTAAGCCTCAGGTCAGGTGAGCGGATGTCTCTTCCCCATGGTCCGCTGAGTTCAACATAGGCTGAGCTGAGAGAAAGACAAGAAGCTTGTGTCTGTGAAGCATGGAAGGGTTGCCCATTGAGCCAGCAAATGGAGGGGGCAGAGCAGCTATCACAGGGTGGAGTGTGCAACCAAGGAGCAGAAAGCCAAGAAGACAAGGTCATGAATCAAGTGCCAGAGCTCTCCGGAAGGGGAGGCAGGGCCCTTAGTGATGAGCCAGGCCCAGGCTACCGTCATGGCCACCAGGGCTGAGGGCCAGGAGAAGAGTGGAGGGCAGGGTCTGGGAGGCAGTGATGAGCACCGAAAGCTGGGTGTGAAGGTATCTCTGGACCATATTTGGGGCATGGGCGGATGTGCATAGAGGTCAAAGGGGAGTGAAATAGATCCTCTACTCCTGTGTATTCCTCTATTCCTTAGGTGGGAAAATATGCTAATAAAGGGGATAAAAAGTATGTGGACTAAAATCTAATATGCCTTCCTTCTTAGCCCTTAGTGAACATTAATAATGGACTATAGAACTCTGCAATCACAGAGTTTGAGAATTCTTTTCAACCACAGCCAAGTAAATCACAAGCCACTGATAAGAGATAGCACCCAAATTAAACCAATCTGCCATCTCTACTTCTGTTCTTTGACATTTAGAAAAATACCTCACGTGGGGGTGGGGAGGTGGGGAGAGATAGCACTGGGAGAAATGCCAGATAGAGGTGATGGGAAAGAAGGCAGCAAATCACACTGCCACGTGTGTAACTGTGCAACAATCTTGCATGCTCTTCACATGTACCCCCAAACCTAAAATGCAATAAAAGAAAAAGAAAAAAAGAAAAATACCTCATGCATCCTTACCACTTCCAGATAGTGGCTACCTGCAAGTGAGACAGTCACCCTGTGCTGGAGCATTTCCAAGACTCAAAATTCACTCTTTCCTAATTATCTACTATCATTTGTGCCTTGGAGTTGTTTACATCTCCTGTCTCTGTCTGCTGGAAATACTATACAATCCTCTGCCACTGCATGGCTCTTGTTCAGTCTACACCCAGTGCCAGCACTGGTAGTTTGAAATTAGCCAGGGTGTAAATACCCTGAAATAGGCAAACACTATAAATGAGGGCTTTCTCCCCAACCTGACCTGCAAGAGAGCCAGTTATTAAACATTTAAAAATACGTCACTGGAGACAGTAGCACTCTGAGGCATGGACAAAGTTGAAGAAGTAGAATACAGACATTTGAAAAGATACTATCTGAGGGGAGGAGTGCAGTAAGACTTTCTGAGAGGATTGGCATCTATATGCTCATCTCTGAATGCTCCATGGGCACATCAGCATCATTTGCAGGGTCAGTGAAAGGGTAAATTGTCGATGATTCCGAAAGCACCATTAATCTTACCAAATGAAGAAAGAAATGCATCTCAAATGATGGATTTTTCTGTAAACTATCATGGAGAACCCTTGAGGTGATTGTCACAGGAGAAATGAACACAGTACAGGTGGTCAGGAAAGGAAAAAAGTTAATATAAATCAACATGAAGGAACTACAATTAAAAAAAATAAAAGAGGAATGGAGGTAGTACCCATGATATTAAAAAGAAGTACGTGGAAGATTTCAAAAGTACATTTTTTAGAACAAATATTAACACAAAGGAAAAAAATCAAAGCCATGACAATACTCTTTTTTTATAAACAATGTTTAATAGGTTAGGCCAGTGGATTTTGTTTGTGTCCTCTAGATGATTAGAAATTTAGATCAGACACAGAGAGAGGGATCATGCTGACGGAAGACCAGTTTCTGCTACCCCTCACCAGGGCAACTAATTTTTCTTACTTCACATTTAGTTTTCTAATAAGATTCAATTTGAAGAAAGGCTACCTCTACTTTCAAAATATGGGGGAAAATAATTTTAAAAAATTGATCTTCTATCTCTTTAATTGAAATATAAGCTTATAATTAGTCATTACAAGAATACCATCAAGCATTATCATTGAAAGTATATTGAATAATTTATTTTAAATACAATAATTCTAAATTACCTACCTATTCATAAAATCCTGAAAAATGTTGTGCTTCATATATAGATATTTGTAAGAGACATTAAAAAACATAATTGGCTTAATAACTTTTTTGCCATCTACTTATAATATTTATTGATTTTTTTAAAATAGAAATTTTATGTGAAATGTTGAACAAGCAGAAAGGGACCAGAATATGTAAGATCCTCTACAATTTGAGTCTATGGGTTCGGTTAAGGTTCACGTGATTGGATTAGCATGATGAAAATGCACCCTGATTCAGCGTGGAGAACAGATTTGAACAAAGTAAGGGAAGATTAGTTAGGAGACTATTACTCTGATTTACTCTGGTGGCAAGGTAGAGATCTACAAAAGTGAATCAAAGAGATGCCTGGGAAGTAAAATGGACAGGTAGTTAAAAAGAGGGAAGTTTAAAGAATGGGTCTTGGGTTTCTACACTATGTGACTAAATGATGGACTGATTTCTGCAATTGAGATAGAGAATTCTGAAAGATGAATGAGTGGAAAAGAGGTAGGTAACGAAGTGAGACCCTTTCTCAAAAATAGAATAAATAATAAGGTCTTTGTCAAGTAAGCCCAATGTCTAGGATTCCTTGAGGAATTAACTGGTTGTATTGACTGTTTTTGTTTTCTTGTTTTTTTCTTCCATATCATATTTTTTGTTGGAAAACTTGGACATTTTAAATAATATTATATGGGTGGTAACTGAAAATCAGGTCTTTCTTCCTCTCCAGGGTTTGTTGCTATCTCTGTTGCTGTTGTTGGTTTTGCTCTGCTGGTTTTCTGTTGAATTCCCTGAACTAATTCTGTAAATTCTGTATTTTTTTTCCCATGTATGCCACTGAAATCTCTGTTTGGTTGGTTTAGTGGCTAGTTGTTGGAAATAAGATTTCCTTAAATGCCTGGAATTAATAAGTCTCCCAGTCTTTGGGAACTCTGTGTGTATGTTAGAGCAAACCTTCATTACTTAGCTAGGCAGTTTAGAATTGTGCCTTAGCTTTCACTTCCTGCTTGGGAGGATCTGAAGGTTAGCCAGAGATAAGAACTTAGAGGTTTAAAAATAGAAATCCCATTTGACCCAGCAATCCCATTACTGGGTATATATCCAAAGGATTATAAATCATTCTGCTACAAGGACACGTGCACACGAATGTTCATTGCAGCACTGTTTACAATAGCAAAGACCTGGAACCAACCCAAATGCCCAATGATGATAGACTGGATAGGGAAAATATGGTACATATACACCAGGGAATATTACGCAGCCATCAAAAACGATGAGTTCACGTCCTTTGTAGGGACATGGATGAACCTGGAAACCATCATTCTCAGCAAACTGACACCAGAGCAGAAAATCAAACACCGTATATTCTCACTCATAGGTGGGTGTTGAACAATGAGAACACATGGACACAGGGAGGGGAGCACTACACACTGGGGTCCGTTGGGGGGAAATGGGGGAGGGGCGGGGGGTGAGGAGGTGGGAAGAGATAGCATGGGGAGAAATGACAGATACAGATGAGGGGACGGAAGGCAGCAAACCACACTGCCAAGTGTGTACCTATGCAACAATCTTGCATGTTCATCACATGTACCCCAAAACCTAAAATGCAATTTAAAAAAAAGTAAAAAAAAAAAAAAAAAAAAAGAACTTAGAGGTTTTTTTCAGTTTTTCAGAGCATGCACACAGTCTACACATGTGGCTTTCTAAATTCCCAAGAATACATCAGAAGTTTTAAAAATCTCCTATAGAATTCACTACTCAGTCTTTCCTTTTAAATTTTCTGGATAGCTTCTTGTTTAAATTCTCTGGATAGAGACATTGAAGGTCATTTCTTCAAATGTCTCTAACTTAGGTAGCTGCTTTGATAAGCAATTGCTATTAATCGTTTTTGATAAATGCTTCCATAGAAACGGTTATTCCAGTTATACCCAGTCTTTTCTTTTAAGTTTTATAGATAGCTTGTTGTTTACCCCAAACGTCTCCACCTCTGGTAGCTGTGATGATAAACAATCGCTATTAATTGTTTTCAATAAAAGCCCCCATATAAAAGGTTATTCCAGTGGGCGAGCTCTGAGTCAGTTCAAGAGAAGACAAGCGGTAAAAGTGGGGAAACTATCACACAGGTCAAATAATGATACTGCTCTGAAATGGGGCTTTGAACAATCCCTAACACTTTTCTGACCACTCCAGCACCTGCTAGACTGCTGGTTTTCCAGTGTTTTGTTTTTGTTTTTGTTTTTTTGTTTTAAGACAGAGACTCACTTTGTCACCAGGTGGGAGTGCACTGGCACGATCTCTGCTCACTGCAACCTCCGACTCCCTGGTTCAAGTGATTCTTTTGCCTCAGCCTCCCAAGTAGCTGGGATTATGGGCACACACCACCACGCTCAGCTAATTTTTGTATTTGTAGTAGAGACGAGTTGTCATCATGTTGGTGAGGATGGTCTTGATCTCCTAACCTTGTGATCTCCCCACCTAGACCTCCCAAAGAGCTAGGATTACAGGCATGAGCCACCGTGACCAGCCCCAGTGTTTTGAAAAAGTTAATTTTGACAATTTTTTTCAGTGTTCTCATTGCTTTTATGAAGAAAAGGCTTTTCAATTGTTTTTCCTCCACCATTTTTTATGACAACTGCAAGATCATTCTTAAATCATGAAGCCCTTTGGGCATACTTGCTTCAAAAATAGAATATTTTTTCACAGACTTGTGAAACCTTTCTTTTTGAGCATGGGCACAGTGGCTAATGCCTGTAATCCAAGCACTTTGGGAGGCCCAGGCAGGCAGATTATTTGAAGCCAGGAGTTAGAGACCAGCCTGGTCAGTATGGTTAAAACTCTGTCTCTACTAAAAATACAAACACACACACACACACACACACACACACACACACACGTAGCCAGGTTTGTGGTTGGTGCCTGTAATCTCAGCTACTAGGGAGGCTGAGGCATGAGAATCACTTGAACTCGGGAGGCAGAGGTTGCAGGGAGCTAAGATTGTGCCACTGCATTCCTGCCTGGGTGACAGAGTGAGACTCTGTCTCAAAAAGAAAAAGAAATATTTCTCTCTGGTTATATGTAGCACACTACTATGTTTGTTGAATAACTGCTAATGGACTTTATATTGGCAGGTATTCCTGTGGTCCCCTTTAGGTTTAAGGAGCACAAGTCTATGTTTACTATCTTAAAATGGACCTAATTCATTATGACTTCTCAAGTATTTCATGAGATTGATAGTAGTAAGCAAATAAATGCAAACATGACGTAACTGTAATAACTCATACACCTGGTAACCTAATTTTAATATTTATTAAGAGATTATAAATACCAACTGTAAAAAGAGAAGAGAATATGATAATAGGGGTGTTAATTATAATTAATTAATAGTTGTGCCCTTTGTAGATAAGCCTGTCTGTACGTCCCTAGATTTCCTTAGACAATTTTTTTTTTCCTACTCAAGAACCAGATCTTAAAAGAATTAGATCCTTGCTTTTGTACGGAAGGGGGATCAGGAAAAAAAAACAGATACTGCAGAGCAAAGAGAAATAAACAGGCTAAGAGCGTTAAAAACTCTATGAGGCATGTAGTTCCAGCTACTCGGGAAGCTGAGGCAGGAGAATTGCTTGAATCCAAGAGGTGGAGGTTGCAGTGAGCCGAGATCATGCCATTGCACTCCAGCCTGGGTAACAAGAGTGAAATTCCATCTAAAAACAAACAAACAAAAAAAAAAAACAAAAAAAAAAACCAAACCTCTATGAGGCAAAGATAGGGTCTGTGGCAGGCAAAGGCCATGCTTTCCACCTACATCTAGAGCCTCCAAATAATCACCATTTTCTTAGTCCTAAATTCTACTGTTAATTTTGCAACAACCTTTTCCACTTTCATGACCTCAAAAGATTAGATTCTAGAGAAGGTGGGGAGAGAACTCAAAAGTTTGCCTCACAATTCTTTTGGATCAAAGGATTTTCCTGGCACTGAAGAACTAAAAGGTAAATAAAATGGCACAATACTTTATAAGGTTCCTCGTGGATAGGCTATCCTTTAAATGCGGAGGAAAGAAACAAATAATCCTCCAGACTCTTTAATTAAACTGTGTCTAAAATCTGTGCTCTGCTGTATTAGAGGCAACTTCTCAGACTTGTAAATGAGTGAAACTAATAAAGCTCTAGTAACTAACCCAAAAGTAAAGGACTGATTGACAAAGAATTCATAGACCGCTTGAAAAAAAAAAAAAAACCTCAAAATAAATGTGTTAAACAAACTCAATGAGCTACAAGAGAACGGGGCAGATAACTAAGTGAAATTAGAAAAATAACACATGCACAGAATCAGAAACCTGTTGAAGAAATAATACACATTAAAAAGATCCAAATAGAAATCCTAGAGCTGAGAATAGAATACAGTGATTGACATGAAAAATTCAATAGAGTTTCAACAGCAGGCACAGTCATGAAGGAAAAAATATCACCGAACTCAAAGACAGATTATTTGAAATTATTAAGTTAAAGGGGGAAAGGATTAAAAAGAGTGAAGAAAGCCTATGTGACTAATGGGAACATTAAGTGAACCAATATATACATTATGGAAGTCCCAAAAGAAGCAGAGAAATTGAAAGGGAAAGAAAGCTTATTTAAAGAAATAATGACACAAACTTCCAAAATCAGAGAAGATCATTGAACTCCATAGTCTTGATGCCCAGAAAGCCCTGATAGGCTGAACATTAAAAGATCCACAAATTTAATGCAATCTTTATGAAAATTGCCACAGTATTTTTCAAAGAAATGAAACAACAATAATAAATTCAGATGGAACCAAAAAGACACCAAGTAGCCAAAGCAATTTTGAGCAAAAATAACAAAACTAGAGGCAACACACTTCCTGATTTCAAATTATGCTATAAAGCTACAGTAATCAAAATGGTATCATACTGGCATAAAACCAGATACATAGACCAATGGAATAGAATTAACCCAGTCAACCAATTTTCAACAAGGGTATAAGAATACACTATGGGGAAAGGATAGTCCCTTCAATAAATGTGAATGTGATGGTAAAACTGTATATCCACATGCAGACAAATGACATTAAACCCTTATCTCACAGACAATATGCAAAAATCAACTCAAAAAAATAATTAAGGACTTAAACATAAGACCAGAAACTGTCTAGCTTCTAGAAGAAAATAAAGGGGAAAACATTGGTTTGGGCAATTTTTTTTTTGATATTACCCCAAAAGCACAAGCAACAAAAGCAAAAATAGGCAAGTTGAACTGCATGAAAACAAAAAGCTTAAGAAGAGCAAAGGGAAAAAATCAACACAGTGAGACAATCTACAGTATGGGAGAAAATATTTGCAACCCATGTATCAAATAAGGGCTTGCCATCTTAAGTAGATGAGGAACTCCCATGCCTAACAGTAAAAATTTAAAAATAAAAATAAAATTAGAAAAGGATCTGAATTAACATTTCTCAAAAAAAGATAAACACTTATGAAAAGGTGCTCAGCACCAATCATCTTGGAAATACAAATGAAAACACAGTGAGATAATAACATACTTTCTAGAATGACTATAATCAAAAAGATGAAAGTTAACAAGTGTTGATGAGAATATGAAAATGGGTGAAGTATTACACATTGTTAGTGGAAATGTAAATTGTTACAGCCGTTACAGAAAACAAGATGCAGGTTCCTCAAAAAGTTAAAAATAGAACTACCATATGATCCAGAAATCCCACTTGCAGGTATGTATTCAAAAAATTAAAGCTAGGACTCAAAAAGATACCTGAACTCCTAAGTCCATTATAGCATTATTCACAATAGCCAAAATATGGGAACACCACAAATGACCATCACTGGATAAATGGCTAAGGAAAGTGTCATTTATATCTGTCATACAACATTATTGTACCTTAAAAAAGAAGCAGATCCTGACATATGTGAAAACATGAATAGACCTAGAGGACATTATGCTAAATAATCCATGATCTCATTTATATGTGGAATTTAAAATAATCAAACTCATGGAAGCAGAGAGTAGAAAGGTAGTTGAAAAGGGCTGGAAGTGGGAGAAATGGGGAGATGTTGGTCAAAATGCCAGCTGTACTGGATGAGTCAGTTCTGGCAATCTGTACGGCATGGTGACTAGAATTAATAATACTGTATTATGTACTTGAAATTTGCTAATAGAGTAGATCTTAAGTGTTTTCATCACCAAAAAAAGTGATATTATGTTAGGTGATAGGTTAATTTGCTTGATTATGGTAATTATTTACTACACATGTCTATCAAAACATGACATTGTACACCTTAACTATGTACAATTTTATTTGTCAATTATACCTCAACAAAGCTGGAAAAGTAATTTAAAAAGAAAGATGCTAGTCTCCAAACTGAAAGCAAATTCTACTCAGACACGTCTTAGACTTAAAATAACAAAAATTTTTAAATATCCCTAAATCAGAAGAGGAGGGGTATCCACGTTTAGTTACAACTGAACAGCGAGCAATTAGTAGCGTCCTTATGAGAATGCTAGGTGGAAATAAGCCGAGTTGTAAGGGATACAAGTTTTGTATCTAAAATTCTATAGCCAGCACAACAGTCAGGTTTTTGTTTTATACACCCTTTCTGAAAGAATGAGTGTGAAGGAAGCTGAGATCTATGAAAAAAAAAAAGAAGCATGAGATCCAGGAAAGAGGAGAACTATGCTAGAAGGGAAATGAAAAGAAATCTCAGGGCAAGGGCTGTTTAGTCAGTCAAAACTGGAAATGAAAACTAAAGGTTCTGAAAAAGTCACTTCAAGAAGAAAGTGGATTTCATTCAACAACCTGAGAAAAAAACCGATATGCCAAAGTTTATTTTTAATAAGTGAACATTCACTGACAGAGACTGCTTTGTCATCAGAAGAGAAAAGATCTGAGTGTGGGTGTGTGCATGTCTGTGTGTGTGTGTGTGCACACACATGCATGCGTGCATGCTTCACAGAATAGCAAAGAACATTAGATTAATATGTAAATTTTATTATATCCTGTAATCGGTGTAACACCTGAAGGTTTAAAAATTGATTTAAAGGGCTAGGAAAATGAAATGGCATGATACCACACAAAAGCAATGCGTAGAAAGGAAAGCAAACAAGAATTTTCATGTAGGCCCATGGGAAAGTTGTTAATACTTGGTGAGCACTTACGGTTTATTGTTAGTTACCCTGTGAGCTGTTTTTCAGTCATCATCAGTTTAATCTTCACAACAATATTTTGAGGTGATTACGATGATCCCAGTTTTACTTATGAAGAGGTTGAGTAACTTGCCCCAGGTCACAAAGTGGTAAGTAGCAAAATCAGCCTTCTTGAACAGGCTAGATTACTATTAAAAATTCTAGGCTTGCCGGGCGCGGTGGCTCAAGCCTGTAATCCCAGCACTTTGGGAGGCCGAGGCGGGTGGATCACGAGGTCGAGAGATCGAGACCAACCATGGTGGTGCGTGCCTATAATCCCAGCTACTCAGGAGGCTGAGGCAGGAGAATTGCCTGAGCCCAGGAGGCGGAGGTTGCGGTGAGCCGAGATCGCGCCATTGCACTCCAGCCTGGGTAACAAGAGCGAAACTCCGTCTCAAAAAAAAAAAAAAAAAAAAAAAAAAATTCTAGGCTTTCTCTTCTCCCTTCTACCTGCATAAAGGATAAATAAACTTAATTTAGCACATAGGTGGCTTTAATTATGACTGAGGGAGGACACAAGAGTCATTTCAAATACTTCCTTAATAGTTTGAAATCCAATATAACTCATGCTGGGGCATCCTCAAGAAAAAGAAATATTTCCTTGCCTTTGTATACAACTATAAAATGTTATCTACAGTTCTTATCCATACGCCTCAGAAAAAAACTTCATAACATCAGAAGAAGATGAGGAAAAAGCAATTAAAATGACCAAAGGGCTAGCTGGGCCATTATATAAAGTTAGATTGAAAGGATTGTGAAATGATTGGTATAAAGGCAATTATGAAGACTGTCAACAAGAATGTTCATTAGATCAAGCAGATGTCTCAAAAAGCTTTTCAGAAGGGAAAATTTAGAAAAAAATAAAGGAAGAAAGAATCAATTTTAAAAGGACAAGTGACTTAAACACTGTTCCAAAGCTATACAAATGACCCCAAAAAAAACCCATGACAATATGTTCGACATCATTAGTTTTCAAGGAAATATAAGTCTGAGCCATAAGGAGAGAACACTTCATAACCATTAAGATGGCTATAATAAAAAAGACAGTAACAGGTGTTGACAAGGAGTTACAAATACAAGGGCCCGCATTCATTGCTTGTGGGAAGCCAAAATGGTGAACTCACTTTGGAAAACAGTTTGTCAATTCCTCAAAATATAAACATAGAGTTACCATATTACTCAGCCATTCCATTTTCACATATACATCGAAATGAAATTAAATCTGTACAGAAGGAAAAATCACACATTCATGTTCACAGTAACATTACTAGTAGTAGCCAAAAAGTGGAAATAACCCAAACATCCATTAACTGATAAATGTCCCCTTTGCCCTTCCCTTTGCTTTTTTCAAGCAGGAGTATCTCCTCAGAGCCACCACAGCTAGGAACATGCTGGATCACACTTGAAATCAGCATGCCTGAGTCTCTCTCAAGGCCCAGGACAAGTACTACCGCATTACTGCTGCTGATTATTAAGGGCCCAAGGGCTCTTTAGTCAGAAGGTTATGAATCCTGCCAGGACTGGGCCCTCCCTTTCAAGACATTAGGTTCTCTACTGTCCCAGGGTGTTTCTAGAAATATTATCCAGGAGCTAGGGTCAGGAATAGGTGCCTCATGACTCTGCCCAGTGCCCTATCCCACTGTGACTAAGCTTGTATCTAAGTTGCAAGATAAAGTCCTCTTTGCTCTTGCCTCTTCTCTGCTCAAGCAGAAGGAATGAGTCTCTTTAAGAGGTGCAAGCTGCACCATTGGGTTTTGAAGTACGGTGGTATAAGCACTCCCTTAGCTGCTCCAGCTCATGTCTCACTTTGGAAAATATGCCCCCCCCAAGTCCACTGGCTCCAAGCCCAGCACAACACCAGGACTTGTCTAGGAGCTGCAGTCTTTGTGGCTTAGACTGCCTTTCAAGTTTATTTAGAACCCAGAGCACTTTAGCCCACAATGATGAGGATTTCAAAACTCTAGATCCACTGGCTAGGATGGGCAATTCTCCTCTAGCAGGGCCTGTCTAAATGCTGCCTGTTTAGGCATCAGCTGTGCTCTGTACAGTGTTGGCAGCAGTGAGTTCCAATGCAAAGACTCACAATCACTGCACTCTCCCTCCCCAAAATGCACAGATTCTCTCTCTACACCACATGGCCGCTGCTGGGGGTTGGAGGAGGGGTGGTGTTGGCAATTCAAGCTGTCTTTCCTACCCTCTTTAGCCTCTCTTTCAGCACTATGAAGTTAAAACCAGGTGGTATGGTCCTTTTTTTTGGTTCTTATGATAGCAAACAAAATATCAATTTTGTTAGAGGCAGCCACGGATTTCTAAAATATGCAAGAAAGTCTTTCCCTTCTCAGAGGAGTCCTTCCAGTAATCTTCCTATGCCCTCTTTGCAGAATGGAACAGAGGTGCATTTCACGTGGCAGAAGATACTTCAAAGGAGTTGTTTAGACTTGGAAGAATGTGCATTTGTTTTTATAACCTCCTGGGTTGTAGTTATGAGCTAGAGAGAGGGGAAGCACACATTGTTTTTAGGTTTTCTGAAGGTAACCACCACAACTCCTCAACAACAAAAGCTTCCCTTGTCACATCGTCTACTTGGGCACACAAAGATCTTTTCCATACATAGGTAGTTGGATGCCATTCTCATGAATTGATTAGCTGAATTTGAAGAAAAAGGTGTTTTTTATATCAACATCCTTCTCAGATTTCTGTTGTTGGGTGTTGTCTTAATTAAAATAAAAATTTGATTTGAAGTTCCTTTCTTAGTGATCTCTGGTTTTGTTTTGTGTTTGGTTTAGTTTCATTTCCCCCTTTCCCTCTGCTGTTTAAAAATTAAGTTTATTTTAAATGCAAAGAATTCCCTGTTTATTCAACCAAATGGTATCTTTATGTGGAAAAGGAAAAAAAAAAATCCAGACTGCTTTCATTGCTGCTCGACTGTCTCAGCTGAATAGTTCTGTGGTTTGTTTTTTCTCTTTTGTGTGCATTTTTACTTCCAGCTGTGCAGCACACATAAAACTGCATTGTAGTGAGACTCTTTGGTAAACTATGCTACTTAAATGTTCATTGAACAAACAATTGCTCATCTCTCAACCTCAATGAACTAATATTGCAATGACTTCTTTTTTTTTAAAAAAGGAAGAACTTGAGCAACTGATTTTCCATTCACATAAAATTTATCTTGGATGTGGGAGTTTTGTTTTTGCCAGGAGTAAGGACTGTAAGTACTGTGGAGAAAATATTTCTTCTGATTATTTTATGTGCATTGTGATGATTTTTGTTTTGCTGCAAATTCTATGTGTAAATATTTTTAGAATTCTCAAGATTTGCAAATATTTTCACCCAGTCTATGGCTTGTCTTTTCATCTCTTAATAGTCTTTTGCTGAGAAGTTTTCAATTTTAGTAAAGTACAGCATATCAATTCTTTCGTGAGTCATGCTTTTGATGTTATGTCTAAGTCATTGCCAAACCCAAGGTCATGTAGATTTCCTCCTGTGCTATCTTACAGGAGTTTTATAGTTTTATATTTACAGTTAGGCCTGTAATCCATTTTGAATTAATTTTTGTGAAGGGTGCATGCTCTATATCTAGATTTGCTTTATTTATGTTTCTTGACAAAAGTTGTATATATTTATGGTGTACAACTTGATGTTTTGATATACATTCTTTGTAGAATGGCTAAATCAAGCTAGTGAACATCTACATTACCTCACCTACTTATTTTTTTGTGTGTGGTGAGAACACTTAAAATCTATTCTCTTACCAAT
The DNA here is from genome assembly GCF_048565385.1 of Saimiri boliviensis. Classification (NCBI taxonomy): domain Eukaryota; kingdom Metazoa; phylum Chordata; class Mammalia; order Primates; family Cebidae; genus Saimiri; species Saimiri boliviensis. The sequence continues at coordinate 114,200,351 of NC_133458.1, forward strand.
TTTCAAATACATACAATACATTGTTATTGACTATAGTCACCATGTTGTGCAGTGGAGCTCTTGAACTTACTCTTCCTAATGGATATTTTACATCCTTTGACTAACATCCTCAATTTACCTTCTCCTCCCAGCTTCTGCTAATCACCATTTTACTCTGCTTCTATGAGTTTCATTTAGATTCCATGTATAAGTAAGATCAAGTGTTAATTGACTTTCTGTGCCTGGCTTATTTCGCTAAAAATAATGTCATCCAGGTTTCTTCCATGTATTCACAAACTACAGGTTTTTCTTTTTTAAAAAGCTAAATAGTATTCCACTGTGTATATATACCATATTTTCTTTATCTATTTATCCACTGATACACACTTAGGTTGATTTCGTATCTTGGCTATCGTGAATATATTCATTTTTATGCATTTGGATGTGTAGTTGTCCCTGCACTATTTGTTGAAAATACTGTGTTTGCTCCATTTTATCACCTTTGTTCCTTTGTCAAAAATCACTTGACTTTATTTATGAGGATTTATTTCTGGGCTCTCTGTTCTGTCCCATTGATCCATTTGTCTGTTATATTGCTAATACCCTATCGCCTGGATTATTGTAGCTTTACAGTAAGTCTTGCAGTTGAGTAGTGTCCGTCCTCCAACTTTGTTCTCCTCCTCCAATATTGTGTTTTCTACTCTGGGTCCCTTTACTCTCCATATAAACTTTGGAATCAGTTTGTCAAACACAAGACAAATGAAACTGGACGCCTACCTCATAAACAAAAATCAACTCAAAATGGATTAAAAACTTAAACATGAGACCAAAAACTACAAAAATACTAGAAGAAAAACCAGGGAAAGCTCCCCTAGATATTGATCTAAGGTAAGCAAAGAATTTATGATTCAATCTTCAGAAGCATGGGCAACAAAAGCAGTAACAAACAAATGGGATCTAACTCAACTAAAAAGATTCTTCACAGCAAAAGAAATAACAGAATGAAGAGATAATCAGTTGAATTGGAGAAAATATTCACAAAGTATTAATTCAACTAATATCCAAGCTAATATCTAGAATATACAAGGAGCTCAACTCAACAGGGAAAAAAAAAGCCCAGATAATCCCATTAAAAAGTAGGCAAAGACATAAATAGACATTTCTCAAAAGCAAACACACAAATAGCTAACAGGTATATGAAAAAATGCTCAACATCACAAATTATCAGAGAAATGCAAATCAAAATACAATGAGATCTTATTTCAGTTAGAATGCCTATTATTAAAAATGCAAAAAATAACAGATGTTTGGGAGAATTGGAGAAAGCAGAACTCTTATACGCTGTTGGTGCAAATGTAAACCAGGACAGCTACTATGGAAGAAAATAAGAAGATTTCTCAAAAAACTAAAAACAGAAAAAAGAGAGAGTCAAGATGGCCATGGAAGCCTCCACAGTCATCCTTCCTGCAGAAACACCAAATTTAAGTTGAATATTTTGGTGATATCCAATATAAAGTAAAATTATAAATATGTCAATTATCCCCAAGATAATATGTAAATTTAAAATGATCCCAATACAAATATTAACAATTTTCTTTCTGGAGCTACATAAGTTGATTCTAAAGTTCACATGGAAAATTAAAAATGCAAGAAATGCTTGAAACTGCTGAAAAAGAAAGAAAACAATTGGAGAGACTATCCTTGTAAGATAATAGGGAAAATTTAAACAGCATCAGACTGGTATAGAGCTGGTTCAAGGTCCAGAAACTGATCCAAAAGCATATGAAAACAAAGATTATGATAAAGATAGCATTTCAAATTGCCAAGAAAATATAAAGGTTTAAGTAAATGGTTTTGAAACAAATGAATGGTCATTTGGAAAAAGGTAAGATTGAATCTATACTTTATAGTATATACAAGAATAAACTCCAAATGCATCAGATATCCAAATATAAAAGAAAAATTTTTCAATAGAAATGTCAGAAAAATGATGAATTCCTTTAACACAAGGATGTGGGAAAAGTTGATCTAACTATGACCCAAAATCCAGATGAAGTTTTAAAGAAAAAACTGACATATTTTAATACATTTTTGAAGAAAACTTTTGCATCATAAAAACAAAAAGGAAACCATAATAAACAAAATCAAAGAACAAATGACAAAGTGGGAGGCAATATTTGCGAAAGATAATGATCTAATATTCCTACAGGAAATTCTTAAAAATCAAATAAAAACCAAACACTAATTTTTTTAACTAAGCAAATTACATGATCAGAGAATTTATCTGAACAGGTGTCCAAATGGCCCTTAAAACTAAAAACTTGCTCAACTTCCTTCACTGAGAAAAAACTAGTTAAAACAACACTGAGCTGTCATTTTTCTCAAATCGCTGGATGGACAAAATATTCAAAAGTCTAACACTACTCACAAAGCTGTGAAGAAACAGATACCCTCACAAACTGACAGTAGAAAGAGAAAATAGTAAAATCCTTATGAGGAGTACTTGGCAATATCCGCAAGTACTATGTGCACATTTACTCTTTAACCCAGCAATCCCATTTCTAGTAATTTATTCTGAAGCTATATCTTAACAAACACAAAACAACATGTACAAAATTAAGTCAATGTCTATTCAAAAAAGAGAGGTTGAATGAACGATGAGGCATCCACACAATGGAGTTTGATGAAGCTATTTAAAAAAATAATAATAACAAGACCTTTATAAATTAATATGTACTGTTTTTTTCAGGATGTATTATGTGAAAAACACAAGATATCAAGGAACAAAGAATGCAGTATGTCGCCTCTTATGTAAAAAAGGAGACATTCTAAATAGAAATAGGAAAAGAAGTGAGATTTTGCAAAGTTTTGACTTTTGAATTAGGTAAATATTTTCACCTTAAAATTAAATGTAACGTAATTTAAAAAAACAAACTTAAAACTATCTGTAAGGAGAACTTGACTAATTATGAATTTCATAATATAACCATATGGGAAAAAATATTATTTCAACTAGTAAATATTTTAGGAACTGAAAGAACTGCACAGAAATCTTGAACTTTATTTAGTAAACTTTATTAATGGATGGTAGTTTGGTGTCATAATTCTAACTCTTGTTTTATATTGTAGAATGGAGTTTATGGGTCGATACACAGATATGGTTGGGAACTGATGTTCTCAATGTGACAAAATATAAGACACATCTATCTTTTTTATTTACCATATATACATATGGTAAAGAAGATCACTGCAATGTTAGGTTTAAATAGGAAGAATCAATATGAAATCATGACTTATAAAATTGTAGTTTCTAGCTATCTCCTGTAACAGCCTAGAAGGAATGATGTTGCAGCAGCAATGAGCACAGCTGAAGCCAGATCTTGATTTGTGTGGTAGGCAGAAGCTTACCTTTCTTTCAAAAACAGTTCACATCCTAATTCCCAGAACCTGTGACTACGGTAAGCTGTAAGGCTCTTAACTAGGTTGTCGATAAAATTAAGTTTGCTAACTTTGGATTATACTGTTGGGCTCAAAATAATTACAAGGGCCCTTAAAAGTTGATGGGGGAGGCAGAAGAGTCCATTGCATCAGAGTGGTGTGAGGTAAGAAAGTCTTGACCAGCCTTTATTGGTGTTTTGAAAATAGAAGGTGTCAACAAAGTCAAAGAGTATGGGAAGCCTCTAGTATGTAGAAAAGGAAAGGAATGGATTCTCCTTTAGAACCTTCAGGAAAGAATGCAGCGCTGCTGATATCCTGGTATTAGCCTAGCAAGATCTATTTCAGACTGCTGACCTCCACAATAGTAAGACTTAAAATATGTTTTGTCTTAAGTCACTAAATTTGTTGTAATTTGTTACAGCAGCAGTAGGAAGCTTATACAGTGTCCAGATACCCTTCTCTACCAACATGGGCCATAGCTAGCTGAAGAAATGGCTGATTGCCAGGGCTGGGGAACAGACAGTTCCAGGTAAGCCAGAAGATTTCACTGTAGCACAAAGCAAGAAGTCCTGAAAGAATGATGAGGACCTTCAAATGGACATAAGTTTGAAGAGGTTCCCACTGGCTAAATATGGGACAATTGGAGCATCTAAAAGAATAGTGATAGAAATGGTTTATAATATGATGAATAAGAAGAGTATTGATGAATTCATAGAGGCACTAAAAGAAAATTAATACAGAAGATCATCAGCTAATAAATATAGAAATGATGATAGAATTAGAAAATTACACTTGACAATCCCCAGGCTAGTAGTATATTGAGGTTCAGAGTCATTAATGGCTGCTAAAGCAATTTGATGAAAGCTTCAGAGAAGTGAATATTCATATGGTCTCAGATTATCACCTCACAGATTCTGCAGATTGCTTATTAATCATAGAGGGGAATCGTTCTGACACAATGAGAACACATGACATCCGTTTTCTTGCCAAAATTTTTAGCCTGATTCTTACAAGGAAATAATTCAACAAGTCCAGATTTAGGGGCATTTTACAAGACATACAGCCTGTACTCTTCAAAACTGTTTATACCATTAGTGAGAAAAATATCAGGAAGACTGATCTGGATTGATGTAGACTGAAGAGATGGAGCAACTAAATGGAACTCATCATCCTTGATTGGATCCTGGACTTTGAAACCCACTTAACACACTCTAATGAACAGTTTTGAGAACACTGAGAATCACTGAATATTAGTTAATGTTAATTCATAATATTAAATTTCTTTGATGCGATACTATTGTGCTTATACAGAATGCCCTGCTTCTTAGAAATATCTTGCTGAAGTAAGTGAAAACTATATGGATATTCATTGTACTACTCTTTCCATAGCTTTAAAATTCTTCAAATAAAAAATTGGAGGATAAAAGAAATAAATATCCTAGAATTCTTCAGCTAGTATAAATATTCTTTAAGAATGACTGCAGATAGACAGAGTCTTGCTCTGTCACCAGGCTGGAGTGCAACGGCACAATCTTGGCTCACTGCAACCTCTGCCTTCTAGGTTCAAGCGATTCTTCCACCTCAGCCTCCAGAGTAGCTGGGACCACAGGCGCGTGACACCACGCCCGGCTGATTTTTTTTGTCTTTTTATTAGAGACGGGGTTTCACCGTGTTGGCCAGGATGGTCTCGATCTCTTGACCTCGTGATCCACCAGCCTCGGCCTCCCAAAGTGCTGGGATTACAGGCATGAGCCACCGCGCCCGGCCAAATGACTGCAAAATTTTAACCTTTTTAGAGATAAAAAGTCATGAGAAATTTTAATTGGCAAATATATATCAAAGGAATACTAAAATTGTGCTCAGAAGAAACGTAAGTCCAGATGAAAGGTTAAATGTAAGAAAAAATGAAAATAAGAACTATGTGGGAATACCTAAATAGATATTTACAGTATAAAACAATAACAATATCTTATTTGGTTTAAAACACCTATAGAATTAAAATACTCAAAAGTCAAGAATTGCAAGAAGCTGGTGAATGCAGCTCAAGTTAGTTCTGAAGTCTTTGCATTGTCCACAGTAACTCTGATAAGAATGCACACTGCCATCTCTAAGGAAACCAGGAAAAGAGTAAAACATGTATAACCCCTAGGCTAATAGAAGAAAAACAGAATAATAAAAAATATCCAGTACAGTAAAAAAGGAGGAAAAATGGAACACTGAGGAACAAGGCAAATAGAAAGTATTTAGTAAGCTGGTAATTTAAACTCAAACACATCAGTAATTGCAATAAGTGTAAATAAACTAAATGCTCCAATTTAGATGAGGATTATCAGATTGGATTTAAGAAAATCTAAAACAGCCATCTGCTGTTTACCGGAAACATATCTAAAACATTAAGGATAAAAAAAGATCGCAAATAAAAAGATGATCTAGAAACCAACAGCTGATATTGCTATATTAACAACATTGACTACGGTTGGGGAAATAAAGCAAGTCACAATTCCAAAAGACTTTAAAAAAACAAAAGGAGTATGCTTTCTGACCGCAATGCATTAAGCAAAAAATCAATAAGAAAAGTCTCCGTATGTTTGGAAATGAAGCACTACACTTTTAAACAACCAATATTCCAAGAAGAAATGGACTGTTAACATGACGGCACATCACCCTGGACTGCGTAAACATTTTGATTTGCATGGCAGTGAAAATTAAAACTTATTAAAACTTGTAGAATGCAGCTGTGCTTAGAGGAATATTTATAGCCCTAAAATGGATATCTTAGAGAAAAAGTAAAAGCTGAAAATCAACAAACTAAAGATTGGTTAGAAAAAAAAAAAAAAAAAAAAACTAAAATAAAGTAGAATGAAGTAAATAATAAACATGAGTAAAAATTAATAAAAATAAAAACAAATATACAATAGAGATGATCAATGAAGCACTGGAGTTGTGAATAAAACATATAACTCTCTACAAGAGCTTCCAAGAAAAAAAGAAGCAAAAAAACCAATGTCAAGAATAAAAGAAAATGGCCATCTTCACAAATTCTGCAAAAACAAAGGGAGGGGAGCAATACACACCCAGGCCTGTCAGCGGGCGGGAGGCTAGGGGAAGGATGGGTAGCATTGGGAGAAATAGCTAATGTAGATGATGGGTTGATGGGTGCAGCAAATCACCATGGCACATATATACCTATGTAACAAACCTGCAGGTTCTGCACATGTATCCCAGAACTTAAAGTTTAAGAAAAAAAAGATAGTACATGCATATCAAAATACCATATCATATACCTTAAATACATATAATTTTTGTTTGCCAGTTATAACTCACTAAAGCCAGGGGTGGGAGGGATAATAGTAAGAGCATATTGTAAAAAACCTTTTTGCCAATAAATTTGAAATTTTCGTTGAAATACACAAATTCCTAGAAAAATACAGCCTATGAAAACTGACACAAGAATCCAAATTAGTTGAGTTTTACTAAAACTAGTAAAGATAATAAGTTCACAATTAGAAATTTAAAATTTTCTTATAAAGAAAATTTCTGGCCTAGACGACATTGTTGGTGAATACAAAAAAATCTGTGCAGGTAAGTTTCTGGAAGAAACATTGCTAGATCATAGCACATGTTGTTAGCTACTGATCTCCAAAATGTTGACTCCATTTACGTCCTACCAACAGTATATGAGACTCTGTTTCCCAACACTCTCCTCAGTACTCTGTATTATTAAATGTTTTGATCTTTGCCAATTGAATACGTAAAAATTGGCCTCCGGTTTAAATTTATGCTTCTTTTGTTAAAAATAAGTGTGCATCTTTTCATATATTTATACCGTTGCTATTTCTTTTTCTATGAACTCTTCATTTATATCATTTGCCTACTTAAATATTTGAAATAAATAATGCATTTCCTTGGTTGAGAAGTCAAAAGTTATGAAATAAGACACAATAACATTTCTCTCGCGTTCCATCTTCCCCCTCCCCAGCACTCCTTTTTGATAAGCAACCAATTCCATTATTTTCATATGTGCCCTTCCAAAGAAATTCTATGTGTAAGCATGCAAATATATGCATATGTACATGCATGTGTGTGTGTTTCCCTCTTTTTTTTCCCCCAAATGGTAGGGGGAAGATGGGGCAGAAGGGAAATATTATTGTATTATTTTTCCGTGTACACATTCTTCCATACTTAAGCCAAAAATTTTCAAAGATTTTTGAGGCCTTCTCCAATCCCAGCTGACCAAGTGGGGGCATGGGATAGGTACAATAATTTCTACCATCTAGATACAGAATGGGAGGCTTCCCTGTGGATGGCAGGAAGAAACCAGGAGAAAGAAGTCTGTTTCTAAGAAGTGTTTCTCATAAGGCTCTGCCCTATAGCTATTTCTTCCCAACAGAGACCACAGGACCGGATAAACAGCCCCTCCCAAAGTACTGAGAAAAGCAAACAGTGAATGTACAGCAGTGACCCGAGCACATCGAGAGGGGCACAGCACAAACGTGGGCGTCCCAGACAGCAGCAGGACGAAGGATGACCTGTCAGGGGCCACACAGGTGAGAATGTAGCTAGCAGTTAGCACTGCCAGCCTGGCAACAAACCAAAAGCAGAATTCAGACCCAGGAAAGCAGCTGCCAGTCCTCTGCTTGGGTGCACAGTCATGCAGTGTCAAACTTACAGAGGACAGACAAGCGTGAAACGTATTGTGGGAGGGGGACGCGACTTGCAATGGGAAGATGCAGAGTAGCTGAGATTCTAGAAGAAACAGTGAGTCAGGCACTGAGGGTGGGGCTTAGTCCCAAACCAGGATCTCATCTGAGACATGGCCTCTGGGCACGATCGTTAACCGGTAGGAATTAGTGTTTAAACAAGATCTTACCTGCATTCTGCATATTGTAATTAGCTATGTGCGTGTTTAAATTAATTAGGAGACAGTTTTGTATGTATCTTGCCCATAGGATTGTTTGGTTCTGCTCAACTTAAATCATTTTCTTGTTTTTCTGTTTTCCTAATTAAACAACTTCATCAGTTGTTAGGGGACTGAAATCCCTTAATGAGTTAACAAAACTGAGCATGAGTTGTGATTATGAATACTTCCATGGACTATCTTGACATTAGTTTATTCTCCCAATCTTCTACTTTGATCAGTATTAAGCACCTACTGTGTTCCAGACACATGTTAGGAGCAGCAGACATGACAAGTGTAGTAAGTACAATTCATACACTCAAGGAATCCAGTCTGTCATGGGGAAGAGAGACATGATTAAAATGGATCATTACAGTATAAAATGTTCTGCAATAAAAAATATTAACGGAGTGCCTTAAAAGTGCAGAGGATGGAGCCACCAATGCTGCCTTAAGTTGCCAGGAAAAGATTCCCAGAGGCTATGACACTTGAGCTAGGTCTTAAAAGGGATTTACAGGAGCCTTCTAGGCAGAGAAGTGGAAGAAGGCATTCTTGCATGGGAGAACAGTGTGTGTATTAAAGCACAGTCATATCTGGGCATAACATCTCCCTGGAGGACTTAGGAGTTAATTGCAGCTGAGACAAAGGTGCATGGTGAAAGGAGAAGGTGAGGCAGAAGAGGTACGTAAGGCCCGAATTGCTAAAGCATTTGGGAAACCAACAAACCCAGCCCTGACAGTCTTGGCTGACAGGAACTATGGCCATGTGTCCACCTAGGAAGGAAATGCAATCAACCAAGGAGAACGATGAGGGTGGCCAGTGATGCAGGCACAGGGAGCATGCAATCTAACTAGGACCTTACTGTAATGGGATTTTGCAGGTCAAATTTTGCACATCTGTTATGAGAAGGAATTAACTCTCCCAACCTTACCCTTAGAGCAGTGATTCTCAACCAACGGGGGTCGGGACAAAACTGTCCCAGCTGATGGGTGCTGCAGGCATCTAGTAAGTAGAGGCCGCTAAACATCCTATCATGCACAGGACAGCCAGCCCCCACAACAGAGAATTACCCAGCCCAAATGTCAGTAGTACTGAGGTTAGGAAACTTGCCCTACACATAATAGAAATATCTTACCCACATACAGATTGCACATTGGAGGCACTACTGAATAATAGTTACATTCCTTTTAAAATCCAAGAAATGTAGAGTAACTGTTGGTATCAGTGTGTTTCCTGTTCCGTCTTTTCATCTTGTGCTGCATGCTCTCACTTTTAGCTTCCTGAACTAGCTTCCTGTTACCAGCTTCTTCTGTAACACGGTGTCCTCTCTCAAGTTCCTGGTCTCACACCCCTTTACTCCCATAACAATACCTGGCATCCATATGAATATTGTGCATTACAGTGTCCTGCATGCTCTCACTTGTGCTTTGTAATTTTAGCCACACATCAGTGCTGTGAAGTAAGTAAAACAGGCATCGTAAGCACAGTTTGCAGATGAGGATCTTCCGATCACATGACCAGCAAGTGCTCAGGTCAGGTCTCCAATTTAATTGGACTCCAGAATCAAAGCCTCCCCACCCCCACATTACAGCAGGTTGCCTTCACACTTTTTAACTGGAGGCTAAAATCTCCCTTAAATGTCTGAACAATGTTTAAGCAATTTCAGTGTTTAATGTATCTATGTATTTGATGATTCTTCACTTACACAGCTGGCCTTACCAGGTCTATTAGCTGTGTGCTGTGTCTTTTGAAAGACTATTATAGATGAGAATGGCCCTTAGCTTTGATGGCCTCGTTTCATCTGATGACTCTAATTCTTTCTGCAGTAATCACAGTCATGCATAGGATACCTAAAGAGCATCTGCCCAGCCTCAGGATCTGCATGCTTAAGAGGGAGTTCTTGGTAGTCATGATTGACTCCCCCTGGTACTGGCAGAGAGTCATACACCTTAATCAGTTGGGCCAATCAGAGTGAGAATTTGACAGTGAGACTGTATGTAGGATTTAGCCTCTCTCCAGGTGGCTGAAACTGTGACATATAAACTTGGGAGCTACTGATTTTTATGACTTTGTAGCATGTGAACAAAAGTATCCAAATCAAAAGTACAAAAATTAGTTTGCAGAAACAGGATAATGAAGCAGACAATTGAAAGTAACAAGAAATGGTTATCTATATACAAAAGAACAAAGTTGGACCCCTTTTTAATACTACACACAAAAATTAACTCAAAATGAATCATAGATCTAAATGTAATTGGCAAAATGATAAAATTCTTAGAAGAAAACATAGGAGTAAATTTCTGTAACCTTGGAATAGACAACACTTTCTTAGACACGACACCAAAAGTACAAGCAACATAAGAAAAATTATAAACTGGACTTCATGAAAATTAAAGACTTGTGCTTTAAAGGACATTAAAAAGTTGAATGACAACCCACAGAATGAAACAAAATATTTCTAAATCCTGTATATGATCAAAAGAATGGCATTCAGTATCTATCAAGAACTCTTACAACTCAATAATAAAACAACAACCCTGTTGAAAAGTAGGTTAAAAAAATCTGGATAGATCCAAAGAAGATATTAAAATGGCCCATAAAGTCAGAAAAAGATACTTCACATCATTAGTCACTATGGATTAATGAGAACCACAGTGAGATACTACTTCCCACCCTCTAGGATGCCTATGATCTAAACGGCAAAAACTAACAAGCATCAGTGAGGATGTGGAGAAACTGGAAATCTTGTACATTACTGGTGGGAATGTAAAGTTATTCAGCCACTATGGAAAACAGTTCTGCAATTTCTCAAAATGTTCAATGCAAAGTTACCATAAGATCCCACAATCCCACTCCTACTTATATATCAAAGGAAACAAAAGCTTATGTTAACACAGAAACTTGTACACAAACGTCTACAGCAGCATTATCCATGAGAACCAACAAGTAAAACCAACCCAAATGTCCATCAACAGTTGAATGTAGATAAATGTGGCATATCCATACAATGAAATATTTAGCAATATAAGTGAACAAAGTACTGATAGATGCTACAACATAGATGAACCTTGAAAATATTACAGTAAATAGAAAAAGCCAGACACAGTAGCCCACAGATTATATGACTCCACTTGCATGAAATGTTCATAATAGGCAAATCGATAGACAGAAAGCAGATGGGGTTACCATGAGCTGGTGGGGTCTGGAGGGATGTGAGAAGTGAGCCATTGGGCACATGGGGCTTCTTTGAGGGTTGATGACATGTTCTCAAATTGGTTGTGGTGATGATTGCACAACTCTGTGAATATACCAAATACTGTTGAATTGTAGACTTTAAATGAATAAATTTCATGGCACATGGATGGGGTACCTCAATAAATCTGTTAAAAAACAAAGAGTAGCCTAATGGTATTTACAGGTTTCAGTCCATTTGCAGATTTCATTCACAAGTTTTCTAAGGTCCAGCTGCACCCAGCCCTTAGGAGTTCTGGGATATTACCACATGCTAATAATAATTAAGTTCCCTTTTTTGCACAAGCTTGTTCAAGTGGATCTACATTATTTGCTACCAAAAGTATATGCTAGAATTGGACCACATGCTGATTGTGGATGTTTTTCACTTCACGAGAGCACCCTTTGGCTTGTGCGTGAATTGATAATAACTCAGCCTTTAGCTCCAGCTTTTGGTTTTCCTGCTTGACTCAGAGAGATGTTATGAAGTGCCAGTGGGATATTAAATATGAAAACTTTTTGAAAACTTAGAGCAGGCGTCCCCAAACTTTTTACACAGGGGGCCAGTTCACTGTCCCTCAGACCGTTGGAGGGCTGCCACATACTGTGCTCCTCTCACTGACCACCAATGAAAGAGGTGCCCCTTCCTGAAGTGCGGCGGGGGGCCGGAAAAATGGCCTCAGGGGGCTGCATGTGGCCCGCGGGCCGTAGTTTGGGGATGCCTGACTTAGAGAAATATACAAATGCATGATACCATCTAGTTCCCCAGCCTCTCAATTTTGATAATTGTTTATTTGTTTCTATAGGTGCATGTATTTGTTTCCATAGTTGCGTTATAGTGTCATTTTATAGGCCAGATACATGTTCTTTTGTAAGTAAGTTGATATTCAGTTTGTTAACTGTCTCCTAAGAACTAACAAGTAAGGTTAGAGTTTACTAGCCTTAGAAGAACTGACAAAACTTCACATCTGAACATACAAGTTCAGAGATCTTAGAGAAGAGGCAAGGATACAATGGACTCTACATGGCCACACCAGCGTCTGAGAGATCTCACTCTGGCAAAACCATCAGAGAGAATTAGCAACTTGTCTTTCCCAGCGCTATCACAGCGTTCTGATGGGATAACCCAGGCCTGTTGCTTTCTTGCTTGAAGGTCTTTAGGCCTTTTTTTGTTTCCAAGGATAAATGTAGCATGGTACTTCATGGTCTGACATATCAAGGCGTTTTCCATCTGTCCCAGCAATCAAGCCTCTCATCCCACTCTAGGTTCTCCTGTATTCTGCACATCATTGTGCTGACTAACTGGCCATTTCCCGACTGCACCACATGTATTCACACCGCCACGCTTCTGTATATAATACCCACCGCCGTGAACCATGCACAGGAATGAAGCTGCTCATTCATGAAGCCACTCCAGGGTTATTTCTCTTATGAACCTTCCCTAATTTCCTCTCTGGCCTTAGGTGTCCTTTCTTCTAAGCTCTCATCATGTCTTGGAGAAGTCTTCACTTGCACATATATTGTATTGCCATTGTTTGTGAGGATACCAAACCTTCACCTTGCTGAGATTCTTCTACCAAGTATCCTTTACCAGGGGCCTGGACAAGGCTGGCAGGGATTCTAATCAAGTGGACAAATGCCAGGGTATGTAGGGTATGGGTGTTGTGCTGGAGCTCGGTCATAGGGGTAGTTCCAGGGCTAGCCGGCACCTATATGAGAAACCAGTGTCTGCTGTGAACAGGTGGTGCCCATGCAGCTCTTGCTGTTAAGTATCTTAAATATCAGCACTGGTGTTGGTTACCCACAGCAGCTTGGAGTAGGAAAAGCTGCGATCTCGGGCTTAGCAAAGTTTCAAAAGAGAAGCCAAAGATTGAGAAATAAAATTTAAAATGAGGTCAGGAGTCAAGCAGATACAAGAATAGAGCACAAAACCAGGTAAGGAGAAGCACTAAAGTAACACACGTCTTTCTCCATTATTACTTATTATGGAATTCCTGAAAGTGGGTTGTTTGTAAAATAAAGGAATTTATTTCTTAAGTTTTAGAAGCTGAGAAGTCCAAGGTGCATCTTGCGAGGACCTTCTTGCTGAAGGGGACTCTCTGCAGAGCCCAGAGGCAGTGCAGGGCATCACATGGTGGTGAGGAGGCTGAGCATGTTAGCTCAGGTCTCTCTTCTACTTATAAAGCAGTCAGTCCCACTGCAGTGATGACCCATTAATTCTTTAATTATTTAACCTCTTAATCGAATTATCTATGAATGGATTCATCCTTCTGACCCAATCACCTCTTATTGGGGCCCTCTCTTAATACTGTCACATTAGGGATTAAGTTTCAGCATGAGTTTTAGAGGAAACAAATATTCAAACCAATAGCGATAAAGTCAAAGTGGAGAGTAAGTAATGGGAAAAGAATGTGATCTTTGGATTCCCAATCCCCAGCCCCAAAGATTCTCCCTACTTTCTTTGAGATCTGGTTGTATGAGTCAACCTCTCTGAATCCCAGTTTTCAAATTAGTAGAACAAATTTTAAAACCTCTTTTACAGAATTGAAAAAAAAAAAAAAAACTAGGAGAATAAACATTTTCTTCTCTGTAATAAGCTAATAAAGTCATATAAAGACAGAGGGTTTTCTCTCTAGTTCACCATGTGGTCCTAGACATTTCAAAGAGCACACTAGGTTCTCAACAACAAAAACTAGCTATTAATCACCCTGAGAAGCATATTGATAGAAGTACCTGCAAACACAGAGATATCACTCCGTGTTTATCAGTGCTGAACACTCTGTGTTAACTTATCATTTAATTTGCTTAAGTTCTTTTTCCCCTACTAGGCTGTGGGTTATTTGAGGACAGGGACTTCATCCCAGTTGCCTAGCATGAAAGATCCTTTCCCATAGGCAATGCTCCTTAAGGAAATGGTATATAATTTAAGGAAATTCACTGAATGGACCTTGTATGAGACTGAGGAGAGACAGTATGAATAAAGTTTCGAGGCAAAATAATACAAGTACACACAAAAGTTGGGATTACATTTTCTTTGCTTTTTGAGATGGAGTCTCACTCTGTCGCCTAGGCTGGAGTGCAGTGATACCACTTGGCTCACAGCAACCTCCCCCTCTAGGGTTCAAGTGATTCTCCTGCCTCACTTGTAGCTGGGAGTACAGGTGTGCACCACCATACTCAGCTAAGTTTTGTATTTTTAGTAGAGACAGGGTTTCACCATGTTGTGCAGGCTCGTCTTGAACTCCCATCCTCAAGTGATGTGCCCACCTCAGCCTCCCAAACTGCTGGGATTACAGGTGTGAGCCATCACGCCGGGCCACAATTACATTTACCATGCCCAGCATACCATGGAAGGAATGGGAAGTATCTATGCTCTGCCTCTATCTGAATCATAAAGGATGAGTAAGCGTTAGCAACATATGTAAGGAATCATGGCAGACGTGCACACGGAAATGTGAACAAACACAAGCAGATACCGCGTGTGGTGCATTTGAAGGAATGAGGGGAGCAGAGCGTGTGCTCAGGAGTAACAACTTCAGACTTCGTTCCAGGGAAGGGAAAACTATAAATGGGGTTACAGTAGAGAAGTAGAGTGATATAGTTTTGCCATGAAAGAAAGATCAACATGGAATATGAATCAATGAAGGTAAGATAGAGGGGAAACCAGTTAGGAGATTATGCAGTACTCTTCCTGAGAGGTGATAAGATCCTGAACAAAGCCCGAATAGGGAGAACAAAGATGGGGCTGGTTGGAAAGTTCTCTGAGATGATTCCCTAAGGCAGGGCTGTGTTTATAAGCACAAACATTTGCCAGTGACAGTGAAGTAACATATCAAGAGGAAACACTGTCTTAATTAATTAAAACTACCCCTTTTGAGTAATTGCTATTACACTCATTTTAACTGAGATGTAATTTCATGCAGTAAGACACCCTTCTTAGTGAACAATTCCATCACTTTCAACAAATGTAGCCAAATGTGGAACACTCCTGTAGTTCCAGCTACTTGGAGGCTATAGCCCAGCCACCTTAAAAAATTATCTCAAAGTGTTCTATACTCAATTCCTCTCCTCATCCCCAACCCTACCCATCTGTCTTTGGTCCCTAGAGTTTGGTTCCTTCCAGAATGTTGTATAAATGGAATCATACAGTATGTAACCTTTAAATCTGCCCTCTTTCACTTCTTTTTTAAATTTTCTTTTATTATTTTTTAAGTTCTGGGGTGCATGTGCAGAACGTGCCAGTTTGTTACATAGGTATACACGTGCCACAGTAGTTTGCTGCATCCATCACCCCGTCAACTACATTAGGTATTTCTCCTAGAGCTATCCCTCCCCTATCCCCCCATCCTCTGCTATCCCTACCCTAGTCCCCCAAACCCGACAGGCCTTGATGTGTGATGTTCCCCACCGTGTGTCCATGTTCTTCTTTCACTTCTAATGTATTTGATATGCATTCATATTGTTGCATATGTAAATAGTTTGATGCATTTTATTGCTGAGTAGTATTGCATCGTATGAACATGCCATCATTTGCTTATCCTTTTACCTGTTTAAAGACAGTTGCGTTACTTCTAGTTCGGGGCTATTATGAATAAATCTGTTATAAATATGTGCATATAGGTTTTTCTGTGAATACAAATTTTCATTTCTCTTGGGTGAAGTGACAGTAAGTATATGTTTAGTTTATGGTAAGTGTATGTTAAACTTCGTAAGAAACTGTCAAGCTGTTTTCCAAAGTAACTTTTGGAAAACATTTTGCATTTTGCATTTCCACTAACAATGAATGAGAGTTCCAGTTGCTCCTGATTCTCACCAGAACTCAGTATTGTCAGTATTTTTTGTTTGTTTTTTGCTTTACGTGGGGTTGTTGTTATTTATAGCCTTTCTAATATTGTACAGTAGTATCTCATTGTGGTTTTAATGTGCATTTCTGCAATGCTATGATGCTGCACATCTTTTCATGTGCTAATTTGCCATTCATATAATTGAGTGATATATTTGATATACTTGAGTGAAATGTCTATTTAAACCTTTGCTTATTATTTTAAAATTTGGTTGGTTGTTTCTTTGTTTTCTTGTTATCGATTTTTGAGGGTTCTTTATACATTCCAGACCCAAGGCCTATGTCAGATATGTGCTTTGCAATATTTTCTCCCTGTGCATGACTTGTTTTTCATGCTCTTGACAGTCACTTTCAGAAAATGAAAGTGTTTAATCTTGATGGAGTTTAATTTGCCTTTCTTTTTTTCTTTTATGCTTTGTGTTGTTGGTATCATATCTGAGAAATCTTTGCCTAAGCCAGAGTTGCACTTTGTCCTGCATTTTGTGCTGAATGTTCTATAGTTTTAGATTCAATATGTATGTTCCATTTTGAGTTAATTTTTGTATATGATGCCTGCTAGGAGGTTTTTAACTACAGCCTAGAAAATGGTAGTTTGTATTCCTAGTCTCAGGAATTTTGCCCACAAACTAAAGAAGGAAGTTCCTTCTCTCCAAATTTTCTGCAGACAGATCAAAAGTGGAAGAGATAACCTGTGGCTAGATCCCAGATAACCTGCAAAAATACTTAAAAGAATTCTAAAACGGTAGATGACTGGATTTCCTAAACACTACATTGTTTATCTAGAGTAAATAATCAGTGAGTCTAGCTTTATCATTATAGCTTGGTTTTTAGGATTCCTGTAAAAACGTCCTAATGTAAGACTAAACTTAAGATGACTCTTCAGCTTCTGTTTTTTTAACCTCCAACTTCAGAGTTAGACTCTAGTGGCAAGTTTATTGTTTGTATGTCCCCTATGCTATTCCCTGATACACTTTTGGTAATTAAATTAAAGGCCTGACATTCCCCACAAAAATCTACTGTGGTTTGTTCCTCTGACCCCAAGTTCTTAGCCCTGGTGATACATTAATGAAGAGGGCTGTGGGTCAGTTTTATTATCAACGTGGCTTCTATTTTGATAAATAATTCTTACTAGTCAAGCTAGATAGCAAAGCAGATAGCAGTGGTGGATTTTGTGTGCATGGTCAGCATAACAGCTGAGGTGTGTTTTCGTTGCTGCTGTTGTTGTTTTTATAAGATATAACTAAGTGCTTCCCATGAGATGAGGTAACATTTGAACCTTGGGCTAAAGCGGTATGTTTTGTATTCGGACCAGCATTTACAGTGGAGGACTCTAGAACATGTGGCTGAATTTATTGGACTGAGGATTGCAAAGACTTTTAATTGGCATTTCCATTAACAGAGTTAGACTACGGGGCAGGTCACAAGGTTCTTGTCTATAAGGGATAGAAAAACACCACTGTGACCTCAAACCAGACTGGAAGTAGGAAGAAATAAAGAATGCCTCATTTCATAGAGTTTTTCTCATGCAGAAAACTATATGTGAATGGAAGAATTTTTATGGGCCACTTAAAGGGTGTATGGGGCTAAATCTACCAGAATAAAAAAAGAAGGTGGTCCAGGGACAACAGTTTATAAACTGCTTGCTAAAGAGGGAGGGGCAGACAGGCCATCTTGTTTCCTGAGACGGGCTTGCACAGGAGCCCCTGGATCTTTCTCATGACTGTTTGCAGTCACTCTCAGCCTCTTCCCTAAATGGATGTCCAGAATCTCTTTTTAAAAGACATCATATAAATCTCCCCACCCCCACCACCAGATTATTAGCCTACCTGGAGGTTCACATATCTCTGGCTTTGCCTTGACCTAGAAGTAGTGGATGACTTTGCTGACACCTTAATTCAGATAGTCACAGGACTCTGAGAGAGATTTCGTAAAGATAGAAAATATGGCATTCAAGTTCAATGTTCAGCAAAGCTTGAGCAAAGCTTCAGCCTTTCAGACGCTGGTTATGAGAAATGTTGCATTTGGAATTAAAGAATGAGGTTGGTTTGTTGGTTGGTAGGTTGGCTGGTTTGTTAGCTGGTTGGTTGATTCAGGGACTGTATTGTAGTTGGGGGAGGGGGAGAGGATCTATTTCCAACCACCCAACAGTGATTGTCTTTAAAAAGTAGCCATGGATGGATGCCTTTATGAGAACTTTTGGAGTCTGCACCTTGATCTAAGAATCTAATTGGAATGAAGGAGGGGGAGCTCCTTACATTCTCCTGATGTATAAACTGTGATGGAAAAACTCTTCACCTTCCCGAGTTCTGAGGATGTAGATAGGAAGTTGTCATTACCTTAGTTGACAGGAGGGGAAACACTGCAGGCCTGTGCTTTAGAAAACATCTCCTGAGGCCCCTGCTGAATCTCTGCCCACATCAAATGTCCCCCAGAAGCCCAGAGGGAGTGAAGAGCTAACCTGCTTTTCCTTGCCACCCCTACCCCAGTAGCTGAATTAAATGACTCTGTGAATTAAATGACTGAAAAGGAAAGTCAAGAGGGCTGGTGAGTGGGATCTGCATAGATCTGCCTGGGACAGATATTTATTGCAACAATTTTCATTATTGGCTTCAGGACTTCAGGTTCAAATATTAGCTTCAAATCTCCATTCTACAGTATTTCCTTAGCATTGTAGCAGAAAATTTGAAATCTTTCCTTTTGTTCTTGCTTGGGTGAAAATCCTGAGAACGTACAGGAAATATACATGACAGTGTTTAAGTCATACATGACTATTACCCAAGACATTTGGTAAGGGTGTAATTGTTCTTAGAAACTGAAGCCAGCTTACATTTGTTGTCCGTATTTCTGCTAATTCTCTGAGGAAATGAAAACCATGTACTCGTATTGTATTTAAATAAATCATTCTCATGACAAGACTATGAATGTGCTGCCAACCACTGGGTATCTGAACCTCCGTGGGCTGCCAAGGAGGAGTACAGTGACTGCAGCCCTTCGTGTGGACTTCAGCAAATAACACATCCCCTGGATGCTTCTTCGGCCCTAGTTGTAAAGTGGTGGCACCAACATTTGCTACTGTTGCCCATCACTGCCCCTGCACACGCATCCAAAGCAGGCTATGAAGATAGACAGCATGTTGTGAAGTCACTGGGGATGAAAGGTATTAAAACAACATAAAGGGCCTTTTGCAAGCCAACCTCCCACCCTGCAGATTCTACCAGGTGAGAAAGGAGCACCCATTATTATTAAATAATACTGTCCTGGACAGGAGCCAGGGCACCCAAGACTCTTTCTCTCTAGCACCATTTAAATGCATGAGAATCAAAAGAAGGCAATTTCCCAGCTATAGTCAGCCCTTCATTACAAGCCAGCTCTGGGGGTAATTAGCCTCTTCTTCAGAATTATTTCCTGCCCCACATCCTCCCTACCTTACATCTTTTCTATGACTTATCCTCCAGGAACCACAATACTCCTACCAGTTCCTCCCTCCTCCTGAGAGACCTCTACACTTTGGATTCCTCTGCTTGTGATAACAGCTATGATTTACTTTGGTCTTTTTCAACGAGTCCTCCAAGCACCAATTGTTGAAGGATAGCCTTCTGCTGCTAAGCACACATGCTAATAGACATCAATCTGTAAGCAGTTTGGGGAAGTGATTGAGAAGAAAAAGATACTTCATTTGTTGCAGAGGCGACGAGGCAGAAGATAGAGAGGCCCAGTAGGAAAGCTATCCAGCCAGCTGCTCAGAGAGCCCCACAGGATGCCAGTCCCTTAATGGGGTTCATATATTCCAAGAGCTGGACCACAGCAAATGAAGACTACAAACTGAATTATCTGTTTTCCACTGTGTATCAAACTCAAGGTAAATAAAGTAACCAAACTCATTAAAAAATGGTTACAAAATCAGAATTTCTGCTTGCTCTTTTAATAAGGTAAAAGGGAGCATCCAACTAGACCCACATGTTTCCATCTGCTATCAGAACATGTTATTCTCTTAGGAAAATCTTCCCAGGAAGACAAATGGTAAATGTATGTTAATGCATTGCCTTTCGGAAGTGTGTCCTCACATGGGCAGCCTCAGTAGCTTGGGGAAGCTTGTTAGGTTCTCTGAGGATATAGTCCAAGAATCAATGCAAACTCTTCCAGGGATCCATATGCCTGCTGAAGAATCCTCTGATTTAATGGGCATGAAACTTGCACAAGAAGAGTTGCACAGAAAATCCATTTATCCAACAAGCATTAGTGAGTCCCTCCGCTGTGGGAATGCAGAAATTCAAAGAAAAATCATTTTCCTAAAGACAAAAAGTCCTCTCCCTAGGAGAAAAGGGTGTAGAGATTTAAAATGAAACAGAGGGTGGTATGATAGAGCGACGTACAGGCTTCTGCTGAACACCAGGGAAGAAACTCCAGACTAGATTAAGAGAACATTAAAAAAAGAAAGAAAAACAAAAGGCTTCCTGTGGGAGGTAGGGATGGGTTGATATCTGAAAGACTTTTAGTGGAAGAATGTAAATTAGATAGATAAAATGAGAAAGGAACAGCTTAAGTACCCAACAATAGAGAACAAGTTAAGTCATTCAAGTTGAAATGTACAAGGTTTTTTTTTTTTTTTTGGCTGTGGGCAAACATTCCTGCCTTTAAACAAAATATGACATGGGAGCGTTATATGTAAAGCAACTGAAAGCAAAATTGTACTTTCTGAACTGAAAGTGAGAAGTCCTCCCCTGCTTCCCCCATCTCTCAAGGCACCTTCTGCAGGATCCCTGGTCAACCTGAGATTGGGTGGCAATGCAAAAACACTTGCTGTAAATGAAAATAGAACACTACGGAAAAGTCCCCAGGGTGTGCTAAGTGAAAGGAGCAGATTACTACCTGGGCAACCTCTTTCCAATGTCATCTTGTCTGGGTGTGTACATCCCCAGACCCAGTGGCTGCACAAAAGGTAGGTGTTTGGGGTCTGGGGAGTGGGAGATGCCCAGGGTGGGGTAATTGCACAAGCATTCGCCAAGTCCCCTGGAAAACAAAGGAGGCAGGTCAGGTGCTGGATTGGGCCACAGCTGCTCTCACTTTACTGCCCTACTCCATGATGGAAATCACCAGAGCCCAAGAATTCTATTTTTGACTCTAGGCTTCCAGATTGCTTAGAAGGTTAGTATGTCAGTATGAACAAAACATATTTTTTTCAACAGTTTGTTAGCTTAACTTTTGACTTTTGAATATTGAGATCTGTGGTGCGTGGGAAGAAGAAAATGAAAAGGTATCTTCTGATTCTTTATTGCTTTGCCTCTTTGCTGCTCGAAGAAGAAATCCTCTTGCCTTTTTATAGCCACACCCACTCCCTCCTTTATTCTCCACCACTCTATCCAGTTTCTAACCCCTGGCAAGGACTAATCAATTTTCCATCTCTTTGTTGTTGTTGTTGTTGTTGTTGTTATTGTTTTCATTTCAATAATGTTACATAAATGGAATCCTAGAGCATGTTACTTTGAAGGATTGGCTTTTTCCATTGAACATAATTCTCTGGAGATTTATTGAAATTGCTGGATATATCAATAGTTTGTTTCTTTTTGTGGTTAATATCCCATGCTATGAATGTATCACCATTTAAGCATTCACAGTTTGGAGGACATCTGCTATTTTCAGTTTGGAGAGCTTACAAATAATTATTTGGAGGTCTTACAAATAATGCTGCTAGGAACATCCATGTACAGGTTTCAGGTGAACATAAGTTTTTATTTCCCTGGGACACATGCCAAAAATCCAATTGCCAGGTCATACGGCAATGCATGTTTAGTTTTATAAGAAACTGTGAAACTTTTCCAGAGTGGTTGTACCATTTAACTCAAGCAATTTTAAAAAGAAAGATATGAATTTGTACTTCGTGGGCTCTTACCTATCTCAGAATATCTATCTCTTGCCTTCATACATATGATGAATTGGCTAGGAAAATTACTCATTTCACATTACTTTTCGTTAAAATTCTGTAGACTTTCTTCCAACATTTTCTGATAGTCTATGTTTCAGATAAATCTATTTCTAGCTTAATTTTTGTTCCTTTGCAGGCAACCAGTTTGTCTTGTTTGATATTTATATGATACTTTCTTTCCTTTGCTTTTAAAATCACGGAGTATATTTTTTTAAAAAGTTGGC
This sequence comes from Saimiri boliviensis, assembly GCF_048565385.1. NCBI lineage: Eukaryota > Metazoa > Chordata > Mammalia > Primates > Cebidae > Saimiri > Saimiri boliviensis. Next base: position 114,222,886 of record NC_133458.1, read on the forward strand.
CTTTGTTTTAGCTCCAAAAAAAATAACAAATTCTAAACTATGTTTTCGATCATTGATTCTGTTGTTCTGAGCTCGACCGTTCTTCGCCATATTTATTACCTGCCCGCTCATCATTGTCTCATATTTGTTCTTTTTGCATTTCGTGAGAGCATCTCAAGCTTTTCCCTGGCATCAGTGATTTACTTTTCTGCAGTGTCAGTTCAGCTTTGGAGCCCCTTCATCTGGATTTGAATTCTGCCACTCAATTTTAATGCTATTTCAAACTCTCCGTATCTCCATAACTTTCATGTCACATCATCCTGTTGTCTTAACCTCAGAATAGCCTCACTACATCTCTCTGCACCTACTTCAAGAGATCGAAACGTCTCACATTCACTTGAAATCATAGAGGATGCTTCTTTTTAAACTAGTTCTTATAGTACATAATTTTCAAAAAACAAGGCTTTCCCTAAGTTTTCAAAGTGATGTTTTCTTCTCTTGTGCTGCAATATTTTAATTTTTTTAATTGAGGAAAAATTTACATAACATAAAATTCACAATTTTAACCCGTCATAGGTGTATGTCACTGGCTTTTAGTATATTTACACTGCAGTGCAATCACTAGAACCACTCTCGAGTTCCAGAACATTTCATCAACCCAAAAGGAAACCCTGCACCCAGTAAGCTGCTGCTTCCCTTTCCTGCCTTCTCCCCTGCCAACCATGAATCTGTGTTCTGTCTCCATGGATTTGCCTTTTCTGAATATTTCATATAAACGCCATCACACAATATGTGGCTTTTTGTGCCTGGCTTCTTTCACTTAGCATAATGCCTTACAGTATTTTTTTACTAGCAGGTTTTTTATTTTTTAGAGCAGTTTTAGGTTCACAGCAATATTGAGTAGAAGGTACAGAGATTTCTCACATGCTTCCTACTCCCACATATATGCAGCTTCCCCCACTATCATCCACACTAAGAAATGCACCAGAGTGGCTGGGCGCGGTGGCTCAAAGCCTGTAATCCCAGCACTTTGGGAGGCCGAGGCGGGTGGATCACGAGGTCAAGAGATCGAGACCATCCTGGTCAACATGGTGAAACTCCGTCTCTACTAAAAATACAAAAAAATTAGCTGGGCATGGTGGCGCGTGCCTGTAGTCCCAGCTACTCAGGAGGCTGAGGAAGGAGAATTGCCTGAACCCAGGAGGCGGAGGTTGCAGTGAGCCGAGATACGCGCCATTGCACTCCAGCCTGGGTAACAAGAGTGAAACTCCGTCTCAAAAAAAAAAAAAAAAAAAGAAATGCATCAGAGTGAGGCATTTGTCACAGCTGATGAACCTACGCCGACACATCATGATCACTCAAAGTCCAGAGCTTTCATTAGGGTTCATACTTGGTGTTATATTTTCCATGGGTTTGAACAAATTCATAATGACATGTCTCCACCATAAGTATTATACAATGTAATTTCATTGTCCTAAAATTCCTGTGATCCATCTTACTGAAGTATTTTTTAATGTTAATTTCTTGGTGTGATCATTATTCTCAATCACATAGATTAACCCGGCCACTACGTTTGTCAAGAGAGAGCATGGCTGAGTTGCATCACAGGTATTTTCTTAGTAGTGGGAAAAGCCCCTTCTCCATTCTACAGCTGTGGAGTGCATAGAAGTGGCAAGACCTTCTTCCGGTCCCTAGTGCGTGTGGCCTTCATCCCAGTGCAGTTGTCTGGATGATACTTTCACTTCTCCCTCTCTTCTCTCACCTCCGATGGCTAACTCAGAAGCCAGCTTTGTTTTCAGAAAAAGCGGTTGACCAGTTTAAATACATGTTTCGTAATAATAGCTTTGAAAATAGGCTTCTTCTGACAAGCTAAGGAGCAAAAGAGATGCTTTTGAAATAACAAGAGTTCTGTGTTTGAGAGAGTTTGCCTAGAAGGCAAAACAGCACTGTGCTTGAGAACTGAGTTTCAGGTGCTTGAGGGCCTGGCTTGCATTCTACTCTGCCACTTGCAGAAAGGCCACAGGCACATTTCATAACTGCTCTGTACCTTAGTAAAGGAAAATAATTCCTGTCACTGCCATCTGGGGAATTAAATGAGTGAATACTCATTTGCAATGAGTATTACTTCATCCTCCTTTGTAATGTGTATTTAAATGAATGAATACTCATTTGTTAATACTCTTTGCTGCTAATGTGGCTTGTAGAACTACCTGGTTTGTAGCAAAAATAATAGAATGATAATTTATATTAGAAAAATGAGTTGATAATTATTCAATTAAAGCATACATTTTTAATCAAACCATATGACAAATCATTGTTCACGTCCCATGTTTTCTAGCAATTCAGAGAGCCCGTGACTCTGCCAGATTTCTTTCATTTCAACATATGGAAGGAGAGGAAAGCAACTCAATATCTCTCATTTCTTTCTTCTAAACACAAGGCTTATTCCTAATCTTCTTCCTCTACTCCCAGAAAGATTCTTGCCCAAGATCAACTCTGCCACCTCAAAATAAGTGTGCTGTACTTTAAGCTGTATGCCATCATGATCAATGTACCTGAATAAGAAAAATATGTTCTCAGTCAGGGTCTATCTCTGTTTAATCCAATCATGACCACCTTCCTGGAGTAGGTAGGAAGCAATTAAATCAATCTTTGAGATGGTGATGCCGGGAAACTTTTAGGTTTCCCAGGTAATTCTACCATGAAACCAAAGAGAAAAACTGTTCTCAATGATCAATTCCTAAAAGTTCCTTCCAGCTCTACTAGTCTATGAACAGAAGTCAATTTTTTATCCTTCTTTTTCTTTTTAACCAGAGTTCTCAACTTCTGTCATTCCAGGAAGGAGTACATTGTAGACACCTATTTGTTCCAGAATTTTGACATAGCCACATTTGAGCAAGGATCCAGGCATATATTCCTTCAAAGAAAAAACATTTTCCAGAAAAAAAGGTGAGAATATTTGGAAATTTAAGGAATTCTAAAAATATCTTTGTCTTGGGACTTCCAGCAGGCTGGACTGATTCAGATGGTCCCCATTTTAAAGAAAGTGAAACAAAAAGATCATGGAGGCCTTGGGTGTTGCATATTAGGAACGAACCATCCACCTACCTTCCTAGACAAAAGGCTTCTGCTGACTTCAAGAAGAGTGACTGATACTGCCAGAAGCTGTTTCTGCCTATTTGGGGTTTTCAGAGCTATAGCAAAGATTATAAAAATATTGTATATAAGTGACAAATACTACACAATGATCACATCCTAGTCAATTATCATATCCTAACAGTAGCCTGGTGGGCTGACCATCTTGGCTCTGGTTTTATAAGCACCCAAGAATTTGTCTGTGCCTTAGTTGCTGCCTCTATGGAAGTATTTAATTCAGAAAATTAATACAGGTGATTAAATAGTGGTTACCTTTCACTCCCACAAAATGCCACCATTTGGATACCTGCTATATGGGAAAGATTATGGAACAGAGCACTCTAGAATTGGATCTCACTTTCTTACCAAGCATTTGCTTTTTCCATATTGTATAACCTCTCAGAGACCTGGTTTCCTTAATGCTTGGCACCTGAAATGTCAGTATCAGTAATTACATGAATGAATGAATGAATGAATGACTATTAGCTCCCCTTGCCTATTAGGATTTTGGCAAGTACCGTTTTAGATACGATGGTCAAAATGTTTACAAACTGAACAATATCATAAAAAATGTAAGGTGTTGTTATTGTCAAAATCAGTAATAATAATAATGGTAATCTAAAATTGATTATGTAAGCAAAAAGAGCCTTAGTTTGTGCCATCAAAACACTGCCTCAAAATCCAAGCTGTTGATTTCCTATATTGTATTCATAAAAGAATCACAATTTTTTAAAGCTCTTACTTACACAAAACCCAAACACACTTAAAATATGCTTTTTGTTGGTTTGTCTTGCTTTGGTTTTTGAGTCAGGGTCAGGCTCTGTCACTCAGGCTGGAGTTCAGTGGCACGATCACAGCTTACTGCAGCCTCAACCTTCTGGGCTCAAGGAATCTTCCCACCTGAGCCTCCTGAGTAACTGGGACCACAGGCAGTGGCCACCACACCTGGCTAATTTTGTTGTTGTTATTGTTAGAGTCAGGGTTTCGCCATGTTGCCCAGGCTGGTCTCATACTCCTGTGCTCAAGCAATCCTTCTGCCTCAACCTCCCAAAGTCCTCGGATTGCAGGTGTAAGCCACCACACTTGGCCTAGACTATGTTTTAAAACTTAATAATTTTTTATAAGATAGTTTTTTATTCACATCAGAAGCATCAGTTTAGAAGGATGGGCAAGGTGACCAGAGAAGTGAGAGGTGAGAATTGATGCACTGACAGTGAGAAAGAGGACTGGGAAAAAGTTATTGAAACTTCTGGACTCAAGGACCAGACTGTGATTATGTAATGTAGATGAAAAATCCCACTCTTAGAAAACCCTATGGGCATCATTTTATTACAGCGTTTTGTAACAACTGATATTAATAGTGATGACAAAGACCACATAATTAGTATGAGTATACTCTAGTTAAAATGCAAAGAAATGATTAGTACACATCTTTGGAATAACTTCCATTAAAAATGCTTCTTAAAAATTTTGGTGCTTTGAAGAGTAATTCTCAATTTGTGGTCCAGGAATATTACATCATTCTATATTTCATTCCTCATGGGTCAGGTTTTCTCTGCCTTAAAGATTGGTACTAACTCCAAGCAAGACCTTTCTGTATCTTCCCTCCCAAACTGAGGACACAATAGCTAAAGGGTTCTCCAAGCATAGTCCTGGGGACCTGCTAACCTGCTAACCTGCTAGACCTCAGAGATATGAAAGTCCATTTGTGAGTTCTTATTGGCGGCTGACTCATAATTCTGTAGAACCTTACCAGTTAGAGAGCGACTTTTATAGCTTCCTAATTGAGATATTAAAGACAACTAAAATTTGATCATTCTTAGACTAAGATTAGCAACTTTGAGTTTGTTGAGAATCATAAAGTAGTGTCTTTTTTAAATACAGCTGCCACACAAGGCTCTAACTTTACAAATACTCTACTGTGCATACACATACAGACTGTAAGCTTTTCATTTGGGGGAAGATGTGCTTTGTTATTAATTTGTCCTTTTTGCTATCTTAAATTCATTGCAATTTTTAATTATTGTCATTTTTTGCTTTTTAAAGTATAAATTACTCCTTGACCTGATCATTTGTGTTGTGAGTTGATTGGTTAATCCCACAGCATGGTGAGACAGCTAGATCAGCAATTTTTCTGACATAAAACTTCAAATCACTGGCCTTTACCACATACTTATTTTGCAATTCAAGCATGACTCATTTTCTATTACTAATTCGTATATGGAAATTCATCCCATGTTTTGTTTCATACAATGCCTGTGCATTTGCATTGTTTATACTCTGAAGTTAACTATAATGATATTACTGGAAGTTTTTTAATAATTTCATAATATAAAATCTTGCATAAAAGTTAATAATTTTCACCTATACAGTAAATAACGAGCAATTCATATATGCTTCTACCATGTTTGTTTGTGTATTTTATCCTTCGTTCTTTGTTACTCCAAAATTATTTTCTTTTTTTTTATTTTATTTTATTTTTTATTTTTTTTTATTGCATTTTAGGTTTGGGGGTACATGTGACGAACATGCAAGATTGTTGCATAGGCACACACATGGCAGTGTGGTTTTCCAAAGTTATTTTCTACTGAAGAGTAATAAATGGGAGTTAGGAACAGGGGAGCTTTGGCCCACTTCAGAACGCTGAGATAAGGAGTGCAGCGGAAGGGGAGAATAGAGTCTTTAACCGAAGGAAAAAAGTCAGGGAGCCTTAAAAGGGCAGTTCCCTAAGTTACCAAAAATCATACTGTTCTCCAGAATATATCGTTATAATTAAAACAGTGTTACACAGGAAGACCCATCCAAATTAAGTTTGCCCATGAGTTCCATAAAGAAGCCAAATATGTGTGACTCTGCTCGCCTGCAACAGGCATCTCCTGACTCCTCTGACTGGTCATCTCACTATATGCAGAGGAGGATTTACATCCAGATCATTTTAATTAGACTGAGGTTCTCTGTTGGCCAAGGAAGTGTGGGAATGTTCACTCCCCGGAATGCTGTGCACGGCTTCCTCCCCACCTCGGAGGCAGATTCTAGCTCCTTGCCTCTGTGTTCTAGACTGAGTCATAGGCATCCTCTCAGGCATCCTTGCTCCCTCTTGCTGCTTTTAGTTGCAGTGCACTGCTTTGCCTCATGTTTCATTCTCAGCTTTGCCTCTTTATTTTTGTCATTATTAACAAAGCAAAAGCAGCAAAAGATCTGTTTCACAGGTGAGGGGCATTGCTTTTAGTAGGGCTCTGGTAGTAAGTACAAGAGCCACCAGTCCTGGGACCAATTCTCTGACATATGAATCACTATCACCAGCATAAGCAAAAGCCTGTCCTGTTAACTATCTTCTTGGATACAATGTACCACTACTAGTTGGTTCTCCATTCTGACTGAGTGTCAGGAAACAATGTACAAGCCAATGGCAGGGAAGGGCACCCACAGAGTAAAGTGATGGCCCCCAGCTTCTCTGGTTGAGTCAAATCCCGGCTCTGAGTCAGGGGTCATAGAGTGGAGAAGAGATGAAATGTCTTGTGTCCTTACTTCCATCATTTTACGAGCCAGAATGCTGTGTCTTAATAAGGTGATGGGTGGGCAAGCTTTCTCCAATCCATCTCCACGAATCTTACAGTTTGTGAAAATTCCTCAGATTCTGTCAGCTAATGTTTTTTTTTTTTTGAGAACTATTTGTGTTTCTGCATCAAGTTTAATGAGAAGTTATAAAGGGTCATGACTTTTTTAAAGTACATTTAACAAACTATTTAAATTGAAAACAGGGACCTCTAATTTTAAAATAAGTTTTTGAGACTCTTCTCCCACAGTCACCAAAAAAAAAAAAAAAAAAAAAAAAAAAAAAAAAAAAATTAAGGCAGCTCTGAAAATCAGGCTCACAGGTAACATTTTGGAAAGTCCTTAGAGGTATTCCTAAAAATTACTACCAAGCATATTTAGTTGCAGCTGGATTGAAATGCAGAACAGTCTCGTACATGCTTTGCCCTTCAAAATATAAGATTTCCCTTCACGAAGTAGGTAGACTTCTCTCACTGTCTACTTTTAGCCTGGGCATATGTGTTCTACAACTGATGGGGAAAAAAGAAAAAGGAAACGTGTGTGGCCATTACTGCCAAGGCACTGATTTCTGATGCACATATTTATGCTCATCAGATCCCTTCAGTGCCCCACAAGTTACCGCCATTCCCTTTTCGTACAGAGGTTCCAGCTCAATGGAGAAGCAGATGTGTTTCATGGGCAGAGCCTCCTGCCCACTCCTAAGGGGTGCTGCTTCCTTCAATTCAGTGCTGATACTAAGCTGAAGAGCAACCCAGCCCTATAGTCAATTCTCTGACAATATAAATCACAGGCATCTGTAAAAACCCAGCCTGTTAAGTGAACTCTTCACATCTGTGTTCTATGCCTAAGTAAGAAGCAGAAGGAAATACAGCTTATCCATGGCTAGACAGTTCCTTTCACATAAAATGCTACGGGTAGGAGCCAAGATAGAAAGAGTCCGGGGAGAGTAGACCCCCTGGCTGGGAGTTTTCCCTGGGTGTATCTGTTGAACTGAGTCTGTACTTATACAAAATGTAAGTGTTTCCCTAATTTTGAGAGCGCTAGGCAGAGAACAGGTGAATATTCCAATTAAATCCACAGGAATTGAACAAGATGAATAAGAGAAAAGGGAAATAATTGAGTGCATTGACCTGCTCTTCTGCCTTCCATCCGAGAAAAGTCTTCATGGACCCAAGTACAGGTGCACAGGACCAAGGGTCTGAGGGATGTCTCACTACACTTAAGGATAATTCAAGAGAAAGCCACAATAACGGTATAGTATCTATGGTGGAAATACAGCACCACAAGGAAAAAGTATTATTTGGAAGTTTTGGAGGCACAGTTCGCCTCTGGTAATTATTTTTGACAAGACACATGAGAACATTTCAAAAAAGGGCTGATTGGTGTTCCCAGTAGGATATAGAAATTTAAAACTCCTGGGAAAAGGAGAACAAACTTCCTTAAAAAAACAATCAGAGATAAAGAAGAGATATAAAACCAACAGCTTGAGAAGCAGAAAGGTAAACTGATAATAAAACAATACTATTGCTTTATGTTTGTGTATGTATACAGATATACATAGTATATATCATGTGTGATGCATAAAAATGGAACAATGTAAGTTAAAATGCTAATGGCAATATTAAGGTTAATTTTAATTGGATCCTTCATGATTTTCAGCATTATTTATGTTCTCTAAAGTAAGCATTTTTTTTTTTTTTTTTTGAGACAGAGTTTCACTGGTTACCCAGGCTGGAGTGCAATGGCGCAATCTCGGCTCACTGCAACCTCCGCCTCCTGGGTTCAGGCAATTCTCCTGCCTCAGCCTCCTAAGTAGCTGGGATTACAGGCACGTGCCACCATGCCCAGCTAATTTTTTGTATTTTTAGTAGAGACGGGGTTTCACCATGTTGACCAGGATGGTCTTGATCTCTTGACCTTGTGATCCACCCGTCTCGGCCTCCCAAAGTGCTGGGATTACAGGCTTGAGCCACCGCGCCCGGCCTTAAAGTAAGCATTTTTATAAATAGAAAAAATAAAAGTGATGAACAATCATGCTGTTTTAATTATAAAGACAATAAAATAATGTAATAGAAAAATTTTTAAATAGGAAAAATGTATAACTCAATGACCCTGTTACTATTTTGTGAACGCTCTCCCTTCTTCTTTTATGTTAATATTTTATATGTTTTAATAATGCTATACGTAAATTTTGTTTTTTCTGTTTTTGGTTTATGTTATTTAAGGATTTCTATTAATTTTATTTTGATGCACAACCTTTATAAGTGTTTATGTCACAGCAGCAAGACATTCCACCAAAAAGCTATATAATAATGTGTTTAATGATTCTCTTATTGATAAACATTTAACAGACTTTCATGTTTTTGAATTATAAATGATGAAAAATAAACACCTTTGCATAAACAGTCTTTTAATTCTTTTAGAATAGTTGCTTAATTGATATTCCCTGCAATAATTATTATTCTTATTTAATCCCAACAATAACTCTTCTAAATTAAGTTTTATTATCATTTTCATTCTACAAAAGAAGGAATTCAGCCTTAGAAGGTAAGCATCTTGCCCCAAGTCTCACCATTGATGTGTGGTACAGCCATGCTCACACCAGGCAGTCTGCAAGGTCAGTTCAAACTGCCTTGTTATTTTCCAAGACTGGTTCTTCAAAGATTAACATTGCTAATAGCCACACCTGAAAGTTCCCACTTTATGGAATCTTTACTGGCAACTAGGTATTTATGTTACATATTTGACGATTTAACCAGGAAGGGCGAAAATAATATGAAATGTTTGTCCTGATCTCAGCATGCTACACAACAGCATTATTTTCTGTATTAAATATTAAGATCATTTAAAGTATCATCTAAATATACAGCGATGCCCTCTGAACAATGAGTAACTAGACTCATTCCTACTCATCCTATTACAGATTCAGATAAGTAGGATCTATTCAAAACAAAAATCAAAGCAAAGCTGGGCACAGTGGCCCATGCCTACAGTCCCAGTTACTCGGGGGGCTGAGGTGGGAGAATCACTTGAGGCCAGGAGTTCAAGACCTGCCTGGGCAACGCAGCAAGATCCATTCTCTGAAAGAAATTAAAAATAGGAAAATAAATCAAAGCAAAATGAAAAAACACACAGCTCACCCTTGCCATGTGATGCTCTGCATTGCTTCGGGACTCTACAGAGTCTCCACCTGCGAGAAGGCCCTTACCAGATGCAGTCCCTTGACCTTGGACTTCCCAGCCTCCAGAACTATAGTAAATAAATTTCTTTTCCATATATATATATATATGTGCATATATATATATATATATATATATATATATGAGAGAGAGAGCCCAAAAGAATTTAAACTAAAACTAAAAATTCTTGCAAAAGTAAAATTAATGTATTAAGAATAATCTGTGTGCCACATGGATACAATGTTGTTGTTGAATTTTTATATTTTATTTTTTGAGACAGAGTGTGGCTCTGTTGCCCAGGCTGCAGCACAGTGGCATGATCTCAGCTCACTTCAACCTCTGCCTTCTGGGTTCAAGTGGTTCTCCTGGCTTAGCCTCCCAAGTAGCTTGGATTACAGGCATGGACCACCATGCCCAGCTAATTTTTGTATTTTTAGTAGAGATGTAGTCTCACTATGTCGGTCAGGCTGGTCTGGAATTCCTGGCATTAAGTGATTCACCCATCATGACTTTCCAAAGTGCTGGGATTACAGGCATGAGCCACTGGACCTGACATGGATACAATATTTTAAATAAAATGCACTGGATGAAAAAGCCTCTCTCAAAGGTCCCAGAAATAAAGGACTGTGGATTAAATGGAGAGGGGTTTTGCATGAAGGCCATGACTTAAAACTGAAGGTTTTCACATAATGGTAGTCCTCAGTCACTCAGATTGCCTTACATAAAAACTGCCTGTGTTTCTGAGGGAAAAAGGAGAGATTATAAATAAGCAATTGCCAAAATGAGTTGTAAGAGAGTAAGGAATAAAGTAACCCCTCTGTATCTACATAATATCCAGACTGCAAAATACCTATTTCACCTTGAAGTGTTCAATTCCTAGCTATAAAACACCATGGCCGTCAGAGGACTATATTTGTCATAAGAATGAGATATTTTACATTTTGGCTTGGGGACATTTCTCAAAATAGGCCCCATTACCGTCACACCTGTCTTCCTACTCGGAGGCCTCTCTTCACCCATCCAAGTCCTTCCACGGGATCGTGAAGGGAGGAGAGTACAAGAGGAGCTCAGGCATCTACTGAGGAGGGCCTGATTGGGGTGGGCTGAGTACAGGCAGCCCCACCCTCCACCACACACACACACACACACACACACACACACACACACACACGCCTGTGTCTGAACTACCGAGCAAGAGGGTTCATCAGCCTTCACATCTCCATGCCATGCGCAGCCATTGCTGAGCTCTGCCTCCCACACCTTCTGACTGTTTGCCAATTCCACCTTGGCCATTTACTTTGGATCCAATTTCTGGTTTCCAGGTTCCTTCTTGAACTTGCTACTTCAGGTCCTCCTATGCTCCCACAACTACTACTGGCCCTGTTCTCTCACGCAGCAGCCATAGTTACTCAGCCCTACCTATTCCCATGTGGAGCCCTGGCTCAGAGAACCAACTGCTGAGCCTAAAGAAAACCCTTAGCTTCTGACTTTCTTAGCTTGGACAGTCTGATAACTAGGATCCTGTGGATGGTAATTGTCAGGCAGAGTGATTAATACTAAGGGTTAGAAAAGTTCAGAAGTTAGAGGCCAATGGAGAACCCAAAGGGACTGAAGAACTCTTTCCCAAAGTTTACCGACATCTATACATTTTTTAGCACTTACTCTGAAATGAGAACCATAGTCTTTGCAAAAATTTGAGAAGCACCAAATCACAATAATATGTCATAAGATATAATGGCTTTTACTAAAAAGAGTAGGAAGAGAGCAGAATTATGTCCTAGAGATGAGGGTCCTATCATTAACCTCTGTGCTGCAGTTTTCTTACCTGTAAATGGTCATAACAATAGCAATGTCTACCTGCCTATAGAGTTATGGGATTGAGTGAGCAAACATGTGCCAAGGGGTTAGAATGGTACCTGGTACCAAGTAAATGCTCAGTCAGTGCTGGCTATATTATTAACATGTGGGGCAGTGGAGTAACAGGGTGATGATGTCAGGGGTGTGGCCAAAGATTGTCACTTACCTAAATATTGTTCAACAATTACTTCATGTGGTTATTCTCCATGGAAACTAAGAGTTTCTACAGGAAACCAACCAAGTAATTTACATTTCTTTTGTAATCATGCTCACACAGCCTCCTACGGGTAAAATCAGCAGAATCTCACCAATATTTCATGAAGTAACTTACTATATGTACCTCTTTGCATACTCTTTTATTTTCATCCTCCAAGTCGTTACAGCCCTATAGATAGAAGGCCAGGATGTTAGTCTTCAAACTGATGTAGTTGAGTAATTTTTTATTTGCCTTATGTTTCATTTTTTGGTTTTGAAAACAGAAATTCAAATATTGTACTCCTAGATCTTTAAGAAAAAAAAAGTAATAAGCAGAACAGAGACAATAGGCAAGCAAAGAGGAAAAACGTTTGTGCTTATTTCGATGTGATTCAATAACAGCGTATGGAGAAGGGTAAGTCTGCAGGGGTGCAGTGGTTTTATTGCAGACATAGTAGGTCTCCAGGAGTTCCACTGGTACAAATGCCGCTAAGGTCCTTGGAAGAAATGCTAAAGGGAACCATGGCCCAGGCCACTGAATATCTATGTGGGGAAAGAGATTGGGGCTATGGAGCAGTTAGCTCTGAGGAAGTCAGAGCTCACCAGACAAAGAAGAAATCTGTGGTAATGGAAACTGTACCAGCAAATGCTGCTGCTGAAGATCACTCAATAATTTTAAAAGCATACTAATAGCATGCACAGCATGCATATTTTGTGCCAGGCTGTGTGCCAGTGTATTGTAAATGCTATGGCAGAAAGGCATCTTGAAATGCAAATGTCTGTACTGTTCTGCTCTTTCTTGTTCAGCTCCCATAGAACCTGAAGGAGAATGAGGACAGTTGAAATCCAGAGAGAAATAGTCAGTGTTGGCGGCTAATTTCCAAAATAAGTTCTTGATCCCAGATCAGAAACAATACTTTTGAAAGCCCAAGTTTTTGATATGCAAGAGGAAGGTTTTTAGGGGAAGAAAAGGCTATTAAGAACCGAAAAGAGAAGGCCTTAGAGGAAGGAGGACAGAACTTCTGTGCCAGGACTAGAAGCTGAAAAGAAGATGGAGGAAGCCCAGACTCCCACGCTCCCCATGTGGACTTCACCCAGACTCCAAGGCTGGGACATTCCCCAGGAGCAGCTGAAGGGGACCTGGGAAGGGGACCAGCTGTGCATGCCAAGCCAAGGCCTGCAGACCATCAGGATTCAGCAGTCCGGTGAGAATGGAAGCTGGAGACAGCCATCCACTGAGGGCTGCCAGAAGTAGTACTGGGATGGTGGAGAGGAGGGAGTTGCTTTAACAGCCCCTTTGCAGTGGGTGCTACAGTGACATCGTTAAGGGAGTGGTGCAGTCCTTCACTATTGTGTGGCTTTGAGCAAATTGCTTCACCAGTGGGTTTTAGAAGCAGAGCTTCTTTGAAGCAGGAACCTTACAGGGGGTTTGTTCTCAGGTAAAATACACACTGAAGGAAGCAGGACAGGATAGGATGGGATGGGACGGGATGGGATGGGATGGGATGGGATGAGATAGAATAGAATAGAAGGGCAGATACGTGGCTGCAGCTAAAGTTAGCCTTGAGAGACTCCATTATCTACCCGAGAGAATTCCAGAGGTATATGGTAAGAGAAATGGCAAGGAGGCAGAACTTAACAGGGGGAAAATCACTAGAATGTATCAGAATTAAAGACATGAGCCTTCCTAGAATGTTAAATGTTTGTGGTAAAAATTAAAAGATAAACACTAAAAATAGACAATCTATAACTCAACTCTGAAATTAGCAGGGTGAGAAAAGTGAAAAAAAATGTATTAATCACAAAAGTAGGAAAAGAAACAGAAGCAAGGGGTAAAATATGAATAAAAATACAAAATAAGATAGACATAAGTCTTAATACATCAATAATCATAATGAATATGAATAAATTAAACACACCCACTGAAGACACACTATTTAGTTGTCTTGGAAAAATAAAAACAGGAGCCAAATATATGTTTCTATGTTCCTTACATGAAACGCTAAAAACAAATACACATTCAAAAATAATAAGATGACAAAAGATATACTGGAAAAATATATACCAAAAGGAAACTAATGAAAAAAATATTTGTACTGATGCTGTAAAAATAGAATAAGATGAGAAGTCTAACACAGATAAAAAGACATATTATAAAATGATAAAAAAAAATTGGTTCCATAATCAAGAAATTGAACACACTTAAAAACAGAATCTTAAAGTGTATGTAAAGGATTATAAAAGGAGTTAACAAATCTAGAACTAACGTGGAAGATTTTAAGATATCTTTAGAGCATGATAAATAAATAAGACAAAAAATTAGTAAGATTACAATCAATCTGGAATATGTAATTAAACTCTACTCCTGAAAAAGAGAACATTCATTTATTTAGGAAACATATATAAAAACTGACCAATTATTAAGCAACAAATGAATACCCATGAATTCCAAGACATTAATGTTCACGTGCAAATTTTTTTTTAACTGAAATCAATTGAATTAGATATCAACAATTAAAAGAAAAAAAAATACTGTGTAAACTAAAAACGAATTTTTAGAAAGACATGAAATTAAGAGAAAATCACAATCAAAATTACAGAATATTTTAAACTAACTGCAGTCCAAGTGCTACAAAGCAAATCTTGAACCATGTTCTAAAGCTAATTGGAGGCTGGGTGTGGTGGCTCAACCCTGTAATCCCAACACTTTGGGAGGCCAAGGCAGGCAGATCACTTGAGGTCAGGAGTTCAAGATCAGCCTGGACAACATAATGAAACCCCCCATCTTTACTAAAAAAAAAAAAAAAAAAAAAACTTAGCCAAGCATGGTGGCAGGTGCCTGTAATCCTAGCTACTCAGGAGGCTGAGGCAGGTGAACTGCTTACATCCAGAAGGCAGAGGCTAGAGAGAGCCGAGGTCTCAACACTGCACTCCGGCCTGGGTGATAGAGTAAGACTCTGTCTAAACAAACAAACAAAAAAGCAACATTGAGAGGGAAAATTCTATCTTATCATACATGTGTGTGAAAAAAAACAGGAAATATGAAAATAAATCAGCTATGTGCTCAGCTCAGGAAGCTAGAAAAAGAACAGGACAGGGTAAGCCCAAAGAAAGCAAAAAGAACAAAACAATAAAAATAAAAGTAAAAGTTTATGAAATTGGAAAAAAAAAGATGTAATTTAACAAACTAAAAGGCAATTTTCTGGAATGACTAATGGGATAATTATCTACAATCAATTATCAAAAAAAAAAAAAAAAAAAAAAGGTTGTTACAAAAGTAGAAGGAAGAAAAGATAAAATCCCTGAAGCAAAATCTTTACTCTCCCTGCAAAAAAACATCAGGACTAGATGGTTTGAAACCTCTATTATGACAAATCTTTAAAAAAAAAAATAGTTCTTAATATTCTTAGTATTATACATACTGTGTCTAAGAATAATGAAAGAGTGAAAGTTGTCCACTCATTTTCAGATGCTACTATGACTTGAATGCTAAAGTTTAACAAAGAGTATATTAGGTAAGAAAATTACACTAACTTGTTTACAATGGCAGACTGATCACATACATTTAACTTCTGTTTCTCCTGAAATTTCACTAAAATGTGTGAAAAGAAATGCTTAAAAGCTGTTAACTCACAACGGTAAAGTGAGCAGGAAAAGATACAGTGGACAAAAGGCTAAGTGATGTAGCCATTGGGGTATTAACTTGGCAAGAAACCAGTTGTGCTGCAAATTCCCTGAGAGGGTCACTGGGGCTGAGAGCCCTGCTGAAAATAGAGCACCTGGCAAATAAACAGTGGCTGAGAACCTTGGGATCCTTCCATCAAAGCACAGCCAGGAGACCACCTTCGCCCGCATCCCATTCCGTCCCATCCCCTAAAGAAAACCAGTTTATTTCCTGGCAAATGGAATCTGATAGGATCTGGACGGTCTTAGTCAGCTCAGACTGCTACAACAAAATACCATAGTCTGGGTGGCTTAAACAACAGACATTTATTTTTCACAGTCCTGGAGGCTGGCAAGTCCAAGATCAAGGTGCTGATTGCTTCCTCACGAGGGCCCGTTTCATGGCTGGTGGACAACCACCTTCTCACTGTGTCCTCATGTGGCAGAGAGAGGACACTTGTCCCACCCTCAGGACCTCCTTAAGCATAATCACCTCTCAAAGGCCCCTCCTCCAAATACCAACATATTTTTGGGGTGAGGGTTTCAACATATGAATTTTGGAAGGATGCAAATATTCAGCCCATACAATGGACTTCCTAAAAAGAGAATAAGAGAACATATACAAGTCAACTTCCCCAGATTTTATTAATAATTAAACACAGAAGTCCTGAAGTCCAAAATGGTTGAGGGAAATGGTCCGTTCCTATCTGAAATAGAAATGAAAACTTCTTGCCCTTTTCTTACATTGTCTTTCTTTTTTGCTTCCCCCCACCTCCACCTTCCTCATGCTCCTCCTGCCCTTACTCACACACCTTCTTTCTCTCCACCCTAGATCCTGGTGGCCAAGTTCTTTAGTTAAGTTCTTTTTCTTTCCTTTATCTGAGTAAAATTTGTTCCATTGAAATTTGTTTTTATGGCACTTCAGATTACATGGAAGAAAATGACCAGGTAGATAAATAGTTATGGTATGTCTCATTACACTGGTGTGCTACTGCAGGACAGAGAATACATCTGACACACAGTAGGAGTATAATAAAGATCTTAAGAAAGAAATGCTTGGATGAAATAATTAGAGGGTGACAGGCTGTTACACCTATAAATGCACAAAACTTAGTATTGCAGAATTTGCTGTTTGAAGGGCTGTTGGGTTTTTATGTTTATGTGTTCTTACTGGCATATGTGAGTGAAACTGAGAAAAAATACAGGTCATCAGAGAATCTCTGGAGATTTAGAATTTTAAGGAGAATGAGAAAGTTATAGAATCTTGTGAGATGCAGCATCTGCTGCAAGAAACAAGCAAAGAACAAGCCTTCAAT
The DNA here is from genome assembly GCF_048565385.1 of Saimiri boliviensis. Lineage (NCBI taxonomy): Eukaryota > Metazoa > Chordata > Mammalia > Primates > Cebidae > Saimiri > Saimiri boliviensis. The sequence continues at coordinate 114,239,765 of NC_133458.1, forward strand.
GACTATCCTTTCTCAGGAGCCAGCAGACACTCCTAGATGCCTTCCTTTCTTTGCCAAAAGAACTCTGATAGTATTGGGGTATCAGGTGTCAGTGTTCTCAGGGTTTGAGCCTTAACTGGCATTCATGGTAACTCCAGTGCCCTCTGCCAGGAGGTGGGTGTCATGTGGCCCATGCCTGGCCAATGGACATACTGGAAAGTCTCCTGATAGACTTCTGAGACAGAGCCCTTCGTGCCTGCTTTCCTGCTTTTGGATATTATTGGGTAGGGAAACGCAGCTGGACGCCTGGGCAGCCCATCTCATGACCATGAGGAGACAGCCAACACAATTAGAGTGAAGCAAACCCAGTAGCCTCACATTGCTGAGCTGTCAGAGTAAGTGATTTCAGAATTTTTTATCTCCAGATTTCTAGGTAGGTGAGTTGGTAATAACCCCTGAAAATCATTCTATTCAGTTATTCTGTTTGCTTGAGGTCATTGCTGTTTTTATTACTGTTGTTGTTGTTGTTGTTGTGTGTGTTTTATAGCAGAAAAATATCCTGATATATGGGACAAAAATGACTCTGATCTAACCCCACCAGAACCCTTGCAGCCCCTGCAGCACACAGTTGCAGGAATTTCACAAGGCATCAAGATCTAGTGGGGCTAGATTACACCAGTAATCCCAGCACATTGGGATGCTGAGGAGGAAAGATCAGATGAGGTCAGGAGTTCGAGACTAGCCTGGCCAACATGACGAAACCTTGTCTCTACTAAAAATACAAAAAATTAGCCTGTGGTGGCGCATGCCTGTCCCAGCTACTGGAGAGGCTGGGGCAAGATAATTGCTTGAACCCCGGGAGGAGGAGGTTACAGTGAATTGAGACCACTGCACTCCAGCCTGGGCAACAGAGTGAGACTCCTTATTTTTTAAAAAAGGCATCAAGATGTTTATGATTTCTTGAAAAATTAAAGCGTGCAAGAATATAGACATTGACCCACAGTGTCTCTCAACCTTTCCCCGTATGAAACATCACAGTTCTCCCGTTTAGTTAATTTAGGCACATAAACTTGTCACTGGCAAGGGGGAGGCACTTTCTTGTTATAGTAATAGACACAGAAGTGCCAGTAGCTCCACTTTGAGCTCTTGTCATAGCCAGCAGAGAGCTTCTGCTTCCCTCATTTTGTATCTACAGTAAGCACTCAGAAGGTGTACACGAGACCAGCCATACTGGATCTGCTGTTCTCAAGTTGCCAGGAGAGAGATGCCTTTGCCATGGGTCACCATGGCGATGGCACGTGGCCCATCTGGCATGTATGCCTTGGATAATTACAGGCCCAGGGACCTGAAGAACACTCCTTAGACTAGTTCCACAGCTCTCGCCTAAGACCACATCCTGTGGTATTCATTATTAAAAAAAAATAGATGCAGATCTTCTGGTTTGCCTTGCAAGGCACTGCTATATCTCGGGAGAAACACTGGGTCCTATCTTCTGCCAGTCTGTAGGAAATGCAGAGAAAATGAAATCCCTCCTAGGTATAAAGATAAATAAAATGTATGTAGTGTGAGTAACTTAAAAAGTAAAGTTAGAAAGTTCTTCAAAATTCTTCGGAATAGATAAAACAACAAAAAGGTATTTAGGCTGATAAATAAGGACAATTTCTGATGTGTGAGTTTCTTTAAATTAATTCTGTTAAATGTTGCACTGTCATTATTTTTAAACACTGTCATTATTTATAGTCCCATAAAGTAACTCTTAAACATGCTGAACCAGTGAGAGAGTCTGCCCCAGGAATTCTGAATTCACTTAAAGACTAGTCAGAAAACTAAGACTGGTCAGTTGCGGTGGCTGATGCCTGTAATCCCAGGACTTTGGGAGGCCGTGGCAGAAGGATGACTTGAGCCCAGGAATTTGAGAACAGCCTGGACAACATGGTGATACCCATCTCTACAAAATTAAAAAAAAATTAGCTGGGTGTGGTGGTGTGCGCCTGTGGCCCCAGGTACTTTGGAGGCTGAGGTGAGAGGATTGCTTATGCCTAGGAGGTTGAGGCCACGGTGACCCTTGTTTGTACCTCTGCACTTCAGCCTGGCTGACAGAGCGAGACCCTGAGAAGGAAGGAGGGAAGGAAGGAAGGAAGGAAGGAAGGAAGGAAGGAGGGAGGGAGGGAGGGAGGGAGGGAAGGAAGGAAGGAAGGAAGGAGGGAAGGAGGGAAGGAGGGAAGGGAGGAAGGAGGAAAAGAAGGAGGGAGGGAGGGAAGGAAGGAGGGAGGGAGGGAGGGAAGGAAGAAGGGAGAGAGTGAGGGGACTCTACCTTATGATGCCAGGATCAACCCAGACTTCAATTCACTTTTCAATTCACTTAAATCTCTATATTTAAAGAATACTTTGTCAAAACCAGTCCTCTGCAGGGCACCTATAATCAGGCATTGCCTCATCCTCTAGTCTATGGCTTGCTGAATAGTAAGACTAGTATAACGACCACACAAACTAATGTACTGAGTATATCAGTAAGGCCTATTATAACTATTAAATTCATATAAAATCTATACTGTGACTTATGAAATCTTTCCCTGTTTACTTCTTGTCTGACTCCCCCAACTAAGTTTCATGAGCATGGGACTCTGGTTTGTCATTCCTGAATCTAGAACCCTGGCTTTGCATGCGGTGAATGTTTGGTGAACAGCTGAGAATGGATAGATGGATGAGGAGTGATCTGGTTTAGATATTTGTCCCTGCCCAGATCTCATGTTGAAATGCAATTCCCCATGCTGGAAGTGGGGCCTGGCGAGAGGTATTTGGATCATGGGGGCAGATCTCTCATGGTCTGGTGCTGTCTTAATAATAGTGAGTTCTCACAAGATCTGATCATTTAAAATGTGTGGAAACTCCCCTCCCCCTCATTCTCTGTCTGTCTCGCTCTCTCTCTCGCTTGTTACTGCTGTCACCATGTGACACGCCTGCTCCACCTTTGCCTTCTGACATGATTGTCAGCTTCCTGACACCTCCCTAGAAGCCAAGCAGATGCCAGCATCATGCTTCCTGTGAAGCCTGCAGGACTGTGGGTCAATTAAACTTGTTTTATGAATTATCCAGTCTCAGGTTTTTTTTTTTAATAGCAATGCAAGAATGGCCTAACACAGATAGTACATTCTAGCCATGCTGCACACCTTAGAGTTACCTGAATGCACAGATTCTGAATATATAAATAACATCACCAACTACTCAGTTTCTCAAGTCAAAAGCCAGGAGTCAGCCTTTATTTCACTCTGCTCCCTCTGTTTCAGAAATACAGAGATCACTGTCTCTGCAATCAAAGTGTGTTCCAAATTCATACTTTGGTTTCCATTTTCATTTCATTTCACTCCGGTGCAAGCCAACATTACCTTTCATTGAAATACACATTTTTGCCCTTCTTGTTTCCACTCTTGTCCCTGACCCTTCATTTACTACATTGTAGTTAAACCGTTAAACATGTACATCAGATATACCACTTGTTTTGTTAATTATATAATAAAGAAAATGAACATTGCCACACCTTGCTCATCAAAGTTCTGTCAACAAGAGGTGATTGTTTAGTACAGATTCTTCCTAATTTGTCCTATTTCTGCATAGGTATATACTTATACATACACATAGTATACGTATATACTCTTAAATATATAATACCCTTCATACATGTTATGGTCATCTTTCCAGATAAATATAACAGCTATTCAATATTTCGACAGTTGAATGAGTAAAATAATAAATGGCTTCTTACATTACTTCTGTTTAAATGAAGTACAACATGTGTAAGGAGCAGTGGAAATTCCAATAGATTTGTGAACATTCGCGGACTTGATTCTGCTAGTGAGATTATTTGTAGAAACTGTCAAATGATAGGTAGGTGTTCATTATATATGTCATTTCTCACACTGCAGAAATTATCATATACTCTAGAGATGCTCTAGCCAGTGTGATTTGCTACAAAATTGAATTCTATAATTTCTTCACTCCCTTCCAAGTGTCTACAATGATCTTCCTGATAAATATTTTCTTAGGTGATACAGGCATTTTGAGTCAGCATTTTCTCATGATAAATTTCCTAGTCGCTTTGTACATACACAGAGCCAAACCACAGTCCTGAAACGCTGCAGCAGCAGATGCGTACAGTGCTGTACATACCACATACAGAGTCCCTTTGCCTTAATACACAACAACGTAATGAGTAGCAGATAGATGCCTACAGATTTATTTAACAAGAATTAAATTTTGTTAGTTGGATCCAAGCCATTTTGAGTCAAAATCAAAGGGAAAGGCACTATATATGTTATTGATTTAGATACTAAATGTCTCCTTTTGGTGGGTAATGCTAATTGTCAGAGATTACTGACTGCAGGAAAATGCAAGGTCGTCTGTGTTTCATCAAAAAATACATCATATCAAACCTTCACTAATTGCATGAAGGGTCACAGATAATTTTTCTATCATGCAGAAATCACTACAAAGGTAGACAGCATGCTTATATCATGTTCAGCAACAATAACAAAACAATATATTGTGAACTTCCTATGTGGCAGGCGCTGCACTAGTGCTTTACATAAGGTATGTCATTCCATCTTTGCAGCAAAAGAATAAATTATAATTGTCATTTTTGTTTTACGGATTAGGAAACTGACTTAGAGCTAGAGCCTAACTAGGAACAGTCACATTCTTAAGCACTTCTCTATAACATGCCACCTAAAACACAGAGTTCTAAGCCCTAAAGATAATGCTACCATTTATTGATGAAGAAAAGCAACCTATTAGATGTTTATATTTGTTGGATGTCAGAGTGTGGTTGACAGGTTCACAAATTTCCTTCTTTATTCTCGTTCACAGACACAAAAATGGTAGCATTTGTGTATAAGAATACAGGCATTTGAGTCAGCATTTTGTAGCAATGGTCAAAGCTCAGATTGAGTTGAATATTTGAAAGCATGATGAAAACAGCAAAATTATCCCTTAGATAAGCTTGGAATGAGATGACAAACAAGTTTAGTGTCATTTGATGCTTAGAGAATCTGTAATTTTAACATGTTACCATTTGCCACTTTCATTCAACATTGCACCAGAGAGCCAGTGCAATAGGGAAGAAATAAAGGAAAGAAAAAGAATTAGAGGCATCTAGACTGGAGAAGTAAAACTCTTTTTAGTTGCATATGACATAATTTTGTATGTAGAAAATCCTAAAACCACTAGAACTAATTAACTATTTTAGCAAAGTTCAAAATACCAGATCAACATATAAAAATCAATGATATTTCTACTTACCAGCAAAGAAAAACCTGAAAATAAAATTTTAAAAATTTAATTCAAAATAGCAGCAAAAAGAATAAAATATTTAGGGCTAGGTTTAACAAATAATATGCAAGATATGTGAACTAAAATCTAGATAACAGTGCAAAAAATTAAAGGAGATCTAAATAAATGGAGAGACAGTCCATATTTATGAACTGGAAGACTCAAAAATAATATAACAGCTTTTGACAATTGAACTTTAAATTGAAATTAATCCTTATCAAAATTCCTATTGGCATTTTTGTAGAAGTTAACAAACTGATTCTAAAATTTATACGAAAACAAAAGATCTAAGGTAGCCAAAACAATTTTTTTGGGGGGCAAAAAAGCAAATATGGAAGCCTCATACTACAAAATTTCAAAACTCACTCTAAAGCCACAGTAATAAATACAGTATGGTATTAATGCAGGATAGGCATATGGATGAGTGGACTAGACTTGTGAGTTCAGAAATACATCCTCATTACAGTCAACCTGTGCTCAACAAAAACGCAAAGACAATTAGAAAGGAATAGGATAGTCTCTTTAACAATTGGTACAGCTGTCTTTTGATAACCACAAAGCAGAATGATAAACATAGACCCTTACCTCACATCATATACAAAAATTAACTCAAAATTGATTATAAACTTAAATCTAAGAGCTAAAAATATAGAACTTCTGGAACAACTGAAAGGAGAAATCTTCAATATCTTGGGATGGGTGAAGAATTATTAGATAAGAAACCAACACATGATCCATAAAAGAAGAAGCTGATAAAAACTTTTGTGCCTCACCTCATAGAAAAGACAAGACAAACTGGGAGATAATATTTGCAAATCATGTATCTTATAAATTACTTGTGTCCAGAATATGTATAGAACTTTTGTGACACAGTAAGATAAAACATTTCATTAGAAATAGGCAGAATATTTTAAAAGAAATTTCACTAAGAAGATACGAAAATGGCTAATAAACACATAAAAAGACACTCAGAGTTGTTACTCACAGAGAAACAAAAGTTAAAGCCACAATGGGTTGCCACTACACACTCACCAGAATAACTATACACAAAAAAGCAGAGAACACCAAGTGTTGTTGAGAATATGGAGAAACTGGAATACTTATGTATTGCCAGTCATAATACAGAGTAGTATGGCCACTTTAGAAAACAGTTTCTCAGTTTCTTAAAATGTGAAACATAACTCACCATACAACCCTGCAATTTCACTGCTAGGAATCTATCCAAGAGAAATTAAAACATATGTCCACACGAAGCCACTTATATGACTGTCCATCACAGATTATTCATCATCACCAAAAACTGAAAACAAGCAGAATGCCTATCAATTAATAAGTAGATAAACAAAATGTAGGGCATCTTTACAATGGAATGCTATTCAGCAATGAAGACGACAAAAGATGCTACACATAAATACACCACAAATACATTATTTAAGTAAATAAAGTCAGATGTAAACAACTACATATTACATGATTCTGTGTATATGAAATGTCTCCATAAGGCAAACTTAGACAGCATATTAGCAATCTCTAAGACCGAAGGCAGAAGCAGGAATTGATGCACATAGACAGGAGGGTTTTTTTTTTTTTTTTTTTTTTTTTTTTTTTGGTAATGGAAATTGCCTAAAAAGGGATTGCAGTGATGGCTCTACAACTATAAATCTACTAAGCATTATTAAATTGTAGACTTACAATGGATAAATTTCATGGAATGCAAATGATACTTTAATAAAGCTGTTTAAAACAATCATAAGGCTAACTACCATGAGACTGTAACAGGATGACCAAATTAGATGGAGAGGGTGAGGAAAATCATTTTTAAGGAAAAGACATTTGGTTTTTTATCTGAAAGAAGACCAACATTTTGTAGTGTAACATTAACAGTGGGCTGAAAGGAAGATAGAACACAGGGAGGAAAAAACAGCATTCCAAACAGAAAGAATCTTATGCAACGAGATGAAAAAAAAGTGCAAGAGGAAGATTGATAGGCAGAGGGAAACACCAAGAACAGATGGAGAAGTGGAAGGGCAGTGGGCAGGTAGCATGAGATTAGTATGAAGCCAGGATCTAGGTTTCACTACAGGAAAAATTTTGGGTTTTATTTTAAGAGCAATGAGAAAGAATTGAATCATATCTGGCATTTAGAAAAATCACTCACTACAAATCAAGGGCCAGCCAACCTTTCTGTAAAGAGCCAGATAACAAGCATTTCAGGCATTGTAGGCCATATAATGTTCTGGCTAACGTCACCGATGTCATCTATTGCTCAGTCCATGACACATTTAAATACTCTCCAACTTGCTCTCTCAGCAGCATTTAACCCAGTCAGCCAGTCAACCCTTTTGAAATACCCTTTTCTTCACTCTTGTGTCACACGTTGGCCAACCTATAAAGATAGGATTTTCTTCTATATTTTTGGCCACTGTTCCACTGTTGCCTCCTTCACCTGCATTCAGCCTACATGCTGGACTTCAGGTTGTGAACTAGGTCATCTTGGCTTTCACCCTATATTCATGCTCAAGGTGATATTATTTATTCCACTGGCTTTTTAAAAAAACAAAACAAAACTGAGTTTTACTCTTGTTGTCCAGGCTAGAGTGCAGTGGCACAATCTCAGCTCACTGCAACCTCTGCCTCCTAGGTTCAAGGTCTCCTGCCTCAGTCTCCTGCCTCAGCCTCCCAAGTAGCTAGGATTATAAGCATGCACCATGAGGCCCAGGTAATTTTGTTATTTTTACTAAAGACAGGGTTTCACCATGGTCAGGCTTCTCTCAAACTCCTGATTTCAGGTGATGCACCTGAAGTGCTGGGATTACAGGTGTGAGCCACAGCGCCCAGCCCATTGGTTTTAAATAACAACGACATGTCAGTGACTTCCCTTTGCCTTAAAAAAAATGTAATTCAGGCTGGGCGCAGTGTCTCACACCTGTAATCCCAGCACTTTGGGAGGCCAAGGCAGGTGGATCACAAGGTCAAGAGATGGAGATCATCCTGGCCAACATGGTGAAGCCCCATCTCTACTAAAAATACAAAAATTACTTGGGCATGGTGGCATGCGTCTGTAGTCCCAGATACTGGGGAGGCTGAGGCAGGAGAATTGCTTGAACCCAGGAGGCAAAAGTTGCAGTGAGCCGAGATCTCACCACTGCACTCCAGCCTGGTGACAGAGTGAGATTCTGTCTCAAAAAAAAAAAAAAAAAAAAAAAGTAATCTACTATTTTATAGATATAGTCAATTGCCTCTCCAGACATCTTCACCTAACTGTCTCACAAATACTTCAATGCATGGTCTAACTTAAACTCTTCATCTTTCTTCTCAAATCCCAGTAAAATGGTACCACCATTTACCTATTTGGTCAACAGACAAGGGAAAATCAAAATTCTCTCCTCCTTCCTCATCTCCCCTCTGCATCCCATTTTTAACCAAATCCTGTCAATCTACTTACCAAACATACAGTCACCCATCTGCCTATCTCATTTCCACTGCCACCACCTGGTTTAAATCACTGTCATCTCTTACCTGCGGTTACTGAAAACAGCACCTAATGGGCTCTCAGCTTCCTTTACCTTCCTGTTCATTCCACACGCATCACAATTTGGATCATCTTTCTGAAAAACCTTCAAAACCTTAGGTTAAAAAGGTAATTCCTTCACGAGGTCAAGAGATTGAGACCATCACATGGTGAAACCCCGTCTCTACCAAAAATACAAAAATTAGCCAGGTGTTTGGCACACGCCTACAGTCCCAGCTACACCGGAGGCTGAGGCAGAAGAATGACTTGAACCCGGGAGGTGGAGGTTGCAGTAAGCCGAGACTGCGCCACTGTGCTCCAGCCTGGTGGCAGAGCAAGACTCCGTATCAAAAAAATAAAAATAAAAAAGGTAATTCCCTGAGGTTACCCATAAGGGCCTTATGAGATCTGACCGCTCCTTATTTCTCAAGCCCTGAGTCCGTTCTTATCCACACACAAACACCTGTGACGTTTATCCCACTGGTTTCTCTGCTTCTCATATATACCAAGTTCCTTCATGTATGAAGGGCTTATGCATGTTATTTCCTGAGCCTTAGAGTTTATTCCCAGATCCTGCCCACCTTCTCTGACAACTCCTACTCAACACTTACATGTCCCCTGCTCGAAATGCAATTTTCTGGCACCTTTGAAACAGAATTAAATAATTTAGCGCTCCTGTTAAATTATCTTGCAGTGCCTGAGTTTTCCTTCATAGCACTTTTATCACATTCAGTCTCCATATTTACATTTATTTGTTTGAAATCTTTCTTTCGCACTCAAATGCACGTTCCATGAAATGCAGGAACATAGCCCAGAGCCAGCATATAATAGGTGCCTTCATAAATGTTTGTTAAATGAATGGATAAATAAATAAATATTAAGTGATTGAGAATAAAAGATAAAAAGACTTGGAGGGTAAAGATCTCAACAATTAAACCCGTATCTAAATTCAGTCACTAAGTGATACTCAACTCAAGGATCTTAGAGTAGCAGTCATGGTTCACATTTATCGAGTACTGAGGACAAGTTGAAAGCACTTCATGTATAAAGTCAGTTAAGGTAAACAAAGGCCCAGGACCTTACAGATGAGAAAGCTAGGAAATAGAAATTTTAATTAACTTACCCAAAAGACACAGAGCTGGGAAGAGGAGAAACTGGGATTCAAACCTAAGCAGTCTGGCTCCAGAGCCTTCATGCTTCAGAACTATTTAATTCAGAGCTTCCCAATTGGTGAGCCATGAATGAGTTACAGATGTGCCATCAGAAATTGATTCGTTCAGCCCTGGGGCAGCCAAGCTGGTAGCCTCAGGATGGGAGCAGCCTTGCGCAGGGCTTTTCAAAGCGTAGCAGAGCAGGTCTAAAGGCGTATCCCGATTCCAGGAGCAGGAATGAGAAGCCTCAACTAACGCCTGCTGCTCTGCTGCAGGTGCGCGGAGCACACCAGGCTTGGTTGTCTCCCTCAGCAGCAGCCATGGAGCAAGCCACTGTGACTGTGAACGAGGTGCTTCTGGAGATGCTGGTGAAGTTCATATTCCAGGTGCACCAGGGGCACAGTGAGTCTCCCAAGATGCTCATGGTTGTGAAGCAGGAAACTCTATCTTCACATAATTGAATACATGTCTCCTTGTGGATGCCACGTCCTTTCAGCTGTGGCTTAACTAGCTGCAAGGCATCTGCCCTAACACTGAACGTGGATTCTGCCAATGCAAGCTCCACTATTATCTGGAAATGCTCTATTTAAGACTGTTTGATTGCTTTGGAAATCCTTTCTCATTTCCACCTCTGCCAGTGAAAGAAAAAGAGCTTTTAGACATTTTAATAATTTCAATTTTTGTACCATTTTGAATGGTTGCAAAATAAAATATTTTCAATGTTTTATTACCTGTCTCTGTGGATGAAATTTCTCATTGACAGTGACTATCAAGACTTTTAAAAGATGGGCATTAAAAACTCTTAATTGGAAGTTCCCTGTAAACATCTGAAGCCTAAAATTTGTTATATAAAATTTATGTTCATGGAAGCCAGCTCAAGTGTTTCACCCAAAATGTTGAAAAGATATTATTTAGAATTTCTATATAAATTTAATTCTAGGATCTTGTTTAGTACTTTTACTTTTTTTCAAACAATTATATAATATAAAGAAAATGAAGATTTTCCAGCAAGCATCCTAGAGGTGATTCAAATTCTACCCAGCTTGCTCCCATGATCACTTTTGGTGCATACAGTAGTGAGAATGGCATTGAAGAGTGCCTCTCTGCACTGTATGTTAAGTGTGATCTTTTTTTTTTTTAACTTTTATTTTAGGTTCAGGGGTACATGTGCAGGTTTGTTATTTATATAGGTAGATTTGTGTCATGGAGGTTTGGTGTACAGATTGTTTCCTCACCCAGGTACAAGGCCTAGTAAAGCTCTTTTTTCTGCTCCTCTTCCTCCTCCCGTCCAACTCTTAAGCAGGCCCTGGTGCCTGTTGTTCCCCTCTGTGTGTCTATTGGTTCTCGTTGTTCAGCTCTCACTTATGAGTGAGAACAATGGTGTTTGATTTGCTGTTCTTGCATTAGTTTGCTAACAATAATGGCCTCCAGCTCCATTCATGTTCTTGCCAAAGATGTGATTTTATTGTTTTTTTATGGCTGCATAGTATTCAGTAGAGTATATGTACCCCATTTTCTTTATCCAGTTCATCCTTGATGGGCATTTAGATTGACTCCATGTCTTTGCTGTTGTAAATAGTGCTGCAATGTGCATGTGCATTTATGGTGGAATGATTTCTGTTCCTTTGGGTATATACACAATAATGAGATGGCAAATGGTAGTTCCATTCTTAGTTCTTTGAGGAATTGTCAAAGTGTATCTATTTTTTGATGGATCTGTTTCATGAGTGTGTTTCCATTCGCTCACGCTAGATAACCTGCAGTTGCTTCTGAACACATGATATTCTCTTGCTATTTTCTCTGTGTAGTGGTTAAGAGTGGAGGCTCTGGAACCAGAATGCCTGATTTGAATTCTAGTTTTGCCAATTATTAGCTGTGTGCCACTGAGCAGGTCACCTCACCTCTCTGTTCCATCATGTAAAGGGGGATCATCATAGTAACTACCTCATGATTGAGGCTATACACGTAAACGTCTAGGAGTGACGCCTGGCATGTAGTAGAAATCCCCAAATGCCAGCTGATCTCTCCCTCTCCCTCTTTCTTCTCTCTCTGCCCTCCTTATCCTTCCTTTTGCCTAGCGTGTGTGTCATTTCCTCTGATTATTATTTCTTTCCCTATCGACCATAGACTAGACTAGAGCGGGGAGGGGGTTCCCCAACCACCCTCAACTCCCCCCACTCCAGCTGCACAGCTGGAGGGGTGCAGCAAGTGAGCATTAGAGCATTACCACTTGAGCTTCGCCTCCTGTCACAGCAGCAGCATTAGATTCTCACAGGAGCAAGAACCTCATTGTGAACCGTGCTTGCACGGAATCTACTCTGTATGCTCCTTATGAGAATCTAACGCTTGATGATCTGAGGTGGAGCAGTTTTATCCCAAAACCAATCCCCTGACACCACCCCCCAGCCTGTGGAAAAATTGTCTTCCATGAAACCAGTCCCTGGTGCAGAAAATGTTGGGGGGCTGCTGGACTTGAGGCCCTCTTAGGAGCTCCTAAGGCCTGCTGTTGCCCCATGACAGTATTTAGCACAGTGCATGGTCATTTTTGTCTTCTTGTGTGTTGCCTGCACTTTCTTCATTATCACAAACTCTTTGGGAACAGAAACTATGGTTCCATCAACTCATGAATCCCCAGCTCCCTGCCATGGTGCCTTGTACTCCCTCCGCTAGTAGTACATGGGTGAATACCTGAATGGAGGGGCCCCAGTCTGTCCTCCCTGTTTCTGTGGCAATGACTGAAGAAGACAGGAAGAAGGTAGGCAAATTTTCTAATGGATATTTAGAAGTCTGATTACAGAAGTTAAGTATCCATGATATGTTCCTATTCACTCTCCCTTTCCCGACTCCTCACTGGCCTTTATGTCAAGGAAAATGGCACCCCCGCCTCTTTCCTGCCTTTTTGTCCATACAAATCCATCCAGCCACACTGCTGACCCTTCCTGTCCCTCTCTTTAGAGTTGCTGGTGACTCAGAGGAAGGCTGGAGCACTTTGGTGTTAGCCAAGCACCAGGCTATGCATTGGTGGGAATTTCCCAAGGTTCCAGTGATGAGGGGAGAATTGGCCATGGGTGACATGGCTCTGCTGGTTGGAGGTCAGTTGGATTGGGCCCTGAGTCAAGGCCTGAAAAATGGCAACAAGTGCTGGGGCTTACATTTCAGCTTGGAGATGACTCCCCTTGACAGCTGTGGACGGTTCTGGGCTCCGACTTAGTCAGCAAACTGAGGTCCATCTACCTAGAAGCAAGATGAGTTGGTCAAAGGTCTCTTCTTCTTGCCTTAGTTAATCACCCAAGTCCTCAGATCTGTTGCTTCCTACATTTGGACTCCTAAAGACGTGAGGTTTCTTGTTTGTGGTTTGTTGGTATGGTTTTTTGTTTCTCCTTTTAAGAAGTAAAAATAGCAAAGGGAAATCAAAATTACAAATTACAAAGAAAATTGATTTTCCAACTATTACAACCCAAGTCTTGGGTAAGCCTTCATGTACTTCGGTGCCACAGGAGGTAACTTGGAAAAGGAAAAAGGAAAGAGATAAGAAAAGAGGCTAACTTTTTTTAAATTTTATTTTTGAGACAGAGTCTTGCTTTGTCACCCTGGATGAAGTGCAACGGCGTGATCTTGGCTCACTGCAACCTTGACCTCCTGGGCTCAAGCAATCTTCCTGTCTCAGGCTCCTGAGTAGCTGGGACTATAGGCATGCAACGCCATGCCTGGCTAATTTTTGTATTTTTTGTAGAGTTAAGGTTTCATAATGTTGCCTGAGGTGATCGCAAAACTCCTGGCCTCAAGTGATCCACCCACCTCAGCCTCCCAGAGTGCTGGAATTACAAGTGTGAGCCATCATACCCAGCCAGTAACTTTTTTTAAAAGCAAAAAGTATGCGTATGTATGTGTGTGTGTGTGTGTGTGTGTGTGTGCACTCATGTACATGTATATGTATATTTGTAGGAGGGTTAAGAAGAAGAAAAGGCAGGGAAGAGAACTAACGTTTAAAGATCTGTTATTCTCAGGGTCTACACTGGGCCCTCTGTGAGTGTTAGCTCACTTGGTCTCACAAGCACCCTATGAAATAGATAGCATCACCTGCATTTACAGATGAACAAATTAAGACAGAAAAGTTAAGTTACAACCTCAAGGCATGAACAAATTTTGAAACTAAATCTTTCCAGGTTGAACCTCTCACCCTTTTCCTTCCCACTAAGACAGGTTAACAAATCCACAAGTCAAATATGGCCCTTCATCTGTTAGCGGGGAAGCTTAGGATAGTTTCTATATTTTTTAATGGTTGAGGAAAAAAAGATGAGGAATAACATTTTGTGACACATGAAAACTATAAGGAATTCAAATTGTAGTGTCTATTGGTAGACATTTATAGGAAGACAGCCCCACCCATTCCTTTGTGTATGGTCTTTGGCTGCTTTTGTGATACAATGGCAGAGCTGAATAGTTTGTGTGGACACAGATTGTATGGCCTGAAAAGTCTAAAATATTTGCTTTATGGTCTGTTACATGAAAAGTTTGTAGGCCAGTTTTGATGGTTCATGCCTGTAATCCAAGCACTTTGGGAGGCCGAGGCAGGCAGATCACAAGGTCAAGAGATGGAGACCATCCTGGCCCACATGGTGAAACCCCATCTCTACTAAAAATACAAAAATTACTTGGGCATGGTGGTGCACACCTGCAGTCCCAGCTACTCGGGAGGCTGAGGCAGGGGAATTGCTTGAACCTAAGAGGCAGAGGTTGCAGTGAGCTTTGATCATGCCACTGCACTCCAGTCTGGCAACGAAGCCAGACTCTCCCTCAAAAAAAAAAAAAAAAAAAAAAAAAAAGTTTGTAAAAGACTCCTGTTTTTTTTTTTTGAGAGTCTATGATTGCTTAGGAAACTTTATTAGGAAGAAAAAAAGTAATTGTTTTGGCCCTTAAAATAATCTCCTAAATTCTGAGAATAAGGCCCGGTGCAGTGGCTTATGCCTGTAATCCCAGTCACTTTGGGAGGTTGAGGTGAGTGGGTTGCTTGAGCCCAGGACTTGGAGACCAGCCTAGGCAACATGGTGAAAACCCATCTCTACTAAAAATACAAAAACTGAGGTGAGAGGATCACCTGAGCCCGGGGAGGTTGAGGCTGCAGTGAGGTGTGATCTCACCACTGCACTCCAGCCTGGTGATACAGTGAGATCCTATTTTTTTTTTTTTAATGAGACTAAGAGAATTATTAAATGATCTCAAATTAATATTTTATTATAATAGAAATATTAACATTTGGTCACACGATGATAAAATAATTTTTCCACCTACTACATGTGTATTCTCACCCTTTTCTTATCAGCACATACCTGTTTAACTTGTGGGGGATTGCCAAGGAAGAACTCAGCAGAAGGAAAAGATGGAACCATGGCCCTTTCCTGGCTCTGCTGCTAAGTAAATTAAGCAAATCATTTAATCGTCTTTGATTTAGATTTTCTTATCTCCAAGTTGTGGATTGGACAAGATAATCCCTAAAGTCCCTGATAGTAATAAAATGATAGGCCTCTGTGATTTAGAACATAATTTTTAAAATGTTAAGTGATCGCTGAGGTTTATAGCAGTTATGGCTTTGCATTTATGGTAGGTTGGTGGCCATATTTATGATTTATTTTGGTCAAGATTCTTCATCAATATCTTCACTCCCGATTATGACACTGTCCCTATAGGAAAATATGAGCAACTTTATGATGATTTGCTTCTCAAGAATATTTCCAGGGATGCATTGAGGGAAAAACTATATAAACTTTTATAGTTCTCTGGTTTATCACCAATTTGAGATATGGAGGTCTTTAGGAGAGGACTCGAAGGTATGCTGCTATGTGTTTTGAATGGCCACTTGTTATATTTTCAGTTAAATAATGTACTTGCAATTGATAATAAAAATATTGCGTCCCTTTTCCAGAGTGTTCCATCCATTGACATACGGATCCAAACACTGAAACAAACACTCATTGTATTTCTTCATGGTACATATTTCTATCAGAGATCCTGGTCTATTCTGTCTGATGGATCAGATAGGAAGGCTCAAAAGCAGCATTGTTATTTTACCCAGGACGAGATCATTTCATTCTGCATTGCCACTGTGTTGCTCACGCAATTCAGATGGAGTTGGCGTAACTATAGAATAGTTTGCAAAGAGAAACTCCTTGTACGAGGAGCCAGAGCTAGGGCTCCTGATCATATGCTACATCTACCTTCCCTGAGGAAAGAGCTGAGCAGCAGGAACGGGTGGAAGCATAGTTCAGGAGAAGAGTACTGCAGCTTCTGCCTGTAGCAGGGTCAGTGATTTCTAATTCCTTCCTAACACTTGGGTTTCAAGTCAACCAGTCATAGAATGAAGGACTGGACCGTGCACTACACACTTACATGGAAGCAGAATAAGAAGCAGACGCCTGGTGGTGGGCCGGAAAATAAATGGAATATTTTGCATTCTTCCTTTCTGAAACTTTATTTGCTTTGATCCCCCTGAGATCTCAGGACGTTTATAGCTGTGCAAGAGTTTCAGTCTCTTGATACACTAGATGATGACTGTACAGTGTCATGGTTAGAAGTTAGAAGTTCTTAATCATCAGGTAGCCTGGAAACCCACACTGATCACCACATCGGTCCTGGGAGATTTGGGTTACAGGCTAAAACCAGGCCCCTGCCCATACAACTCGGGGCTGGAGGAAGGACATCGGTGGTTGCAGAAAGCAGTTTAAAATGTTCGTTCTTTTCCTTGTTCCTCCTACGTCTAAACACCTTGCCAACATCTGCCTCAAAGCAACACAGAGCAATTGCATCTATCCCCAAACTCTGAAAAGCCAGACATTAAGCCTGCCCCTGTACAACCAGCTTAATGAAA
Source organism: Saimiri boliviensis (assembly GCF_048565385.1). Taxonomy (NCBI): domain Eukaryota; kingdom Metazoa; phylum Chordata; class Mammalia; order Primates; family Cebidae; genus Saimiri; species Saimiri boliviensis. The sequence continues at coordinate 114,256,596 of NC_133458.1, forward strand.
GCAGCACATTCAAAGGCTGTGATTACAGACTGCCTTGCCTTGCTTGGGGTGTTGACACAAAAAAGACTACAGTGCACATAAATCATTTTCAGAAGGTGTCAAGGATTTCACAAACTTTTGTTAAAGAGTCCCAGCAGAAAGGATATTGTCCCTCAAAAAAAACAAAACAAAATAAAACAAAAATTTATCATCCAATGAGTCTTTAACTCCCAAGGACTAAACATTTACTAGCCATTGAAGATAAGAGCTTCAACAGTGTTGGGACTGCCATAAAGACATAATTTAGTGAGGGGAACTTATCTTGGGGATTCCCTTGGTTGTAAGTCATGAGTCCAATGTAGTGCTTGTTTTTTTCTTGCCATATGTAGCGTTCTGCTCTTTTAAAAGCCACACAGCTTCATGATATGAACAGTCATTCTTGCCCTCTTAGGAGGCCATATGCAGTGCTCAGAGACATCCTTGTCCAGTAGAAAGCAAGCATCCAGCTGCTAATATGTAAATAAATGAGAGCAAAAAACTTTCACACGTGAGTTTATTCCCCCAGATCATTCCTCCATACAAGGTATGTTGGGAGAGAGTTAAAATGGGAAGACTGAAAAGCAGCATATGAGATCAGGAGGTGGGTTTGGCTGAGCCCTGTGAATGTGTCAGGGGTGGACAGATATCTAGACCTGGCAGCATGACTGTCCATTCCCCTGTCAAGGGTAATGGGGGTGGCATAGTCCTTCTACCCCAGGCACATGGATCCCGGGGATTTGGAGTTTATGAAATCCACAGCAGCATGTTATCATGTGTTTGAATGGACAACCACAGAACCACATGAGGTGGAAGTTGGTAAGGGAGGAGCTGAGAGTGACAGGAGGATGCCTAGCCCAGTGGTGTTTCAGAGCTGCCTGCAGTGGGCCTCTGCCCAAGGCACTTCAACCCAAATCTGAGTTGAGAGCAATCTTCTGTATGTCTGAGTGACCCACATGCCGCAAAGCCCTCTAGTTCCCATTTGAGAATATTTAACTTCATTTCTTTATAGTCTATCTCCCTTCATGGCTCCCATTTTTCTTTTTTTCTTTTCTTTTCCTTCTTTTTTCTCTCTTTCTTGATTTCTTTCATTTAGCAAATGATTGTTGAGCTCCTATCCTGGAACCACTCTAAGTATCTTTAAAATAAGGAGTGAAGAAACCAACTTGAGTGCCTATGTGCCTGGTATAGAACAAGTATTATTTAATTCTCTAAATTATTTTATAAGGTAGATCTTAGAATTCCATTTTACCTGTAAGGAAACTGCAGCTCAGAATGGTTTTGTCATTTGCCCAAAAATATATGACTGAGAAGTGGCAAAAGTAAAATTTACTGTGGTTCATTAGGCCCAGGCTTTGCTATCAACACTGAGTCGAACCTTAAGGGCCAAAGAAATTCCATACTGACTTGGCAGCAAGTGGATGGACTGAATACTTTCCTTCCACTACCGCTATCACTGAGAGTTTCTGGAAATGGGATGAGAATAGGAAGGCCCAGTCCAGCATAAACCAGTAGACTCTTTTGTGAAGGCTCCTGGGAAGCGAGCTGGAGCTGAGTTTATGATTCTGGGACGTGAGTCATTTCCCTTGGGAAACGTAGGTCTCCTTGCCCATGCCTGCTCCAGAACATGGTACAACTGGCATTATTTTAAAAAGTCTCTAAAAACTCCTAAAACCTAGTCTTTAATAGAAGACCTATTGTAAAATGTGCCTTGTCCAAGTGAAAACCTTCTCTTTGGGTCTGAGAAGTATGCAGGACTTTAATTACTGCCCAAGTCTCTCTTATTCGGGCAAGCCTGAATGAATTCTTCATGGCTGGGATCCTTCTCTGGGAGACCTTAACTTTGATGGCTAGCTACCCAGTACCTTTCCAATCAACACTGTGATTATTTTACTTTTTTTTTTTAAGGTGTTTTATTCTGACTTTCTGATGTAGCCTTCCGATAAGGCCAGAATCTGGATAATCTAGGCTAACTAACCACTTTTTGGCCTTAATTGCCTGGCCCATATAAAGATAATTTACTCAATTCTCCACTTCATTTTTCATGTGTAGATGAAGTCTGACTGTAGTTGCTCAGGCACTATTAATTCAAGTTAACAAGCAATGAAGGCTGCAATAAATTTGTATTTCGGCTCAACTTTGATTTTACTTACAATCTTCATACAAAAGTACTGGTTGGCAGGCTTCTCTTTGAAATGTGCTCTATGGAATGATATACTACATGTAACATTGTATCCTTAGGTTCTAAAACTTGGTTGGCAGGCTTCTCTTTGAAATGTGCTCTATGGAATGATACTACATGTAACCTTGTATCCTTAGGTTCTAAAACTTATCTAATTTTGGTAGAGCTTAAGAAGTTTACAGAATGAATAGTTTTTCATTGTTATTTCAAATGATACATGTAACATTGTATCCTTAGGTTCTAAAACTTGGTTGGCAGGCTTCTCTTTGAAATGTGCTCTATGGAATGATACTACATGGAACATTGTATCCTTAGGTTCTAAAACTTGGTTGGCAGCCTTCTCTTTGAAATGTGCTCTATGGAATGATACTACATGTAACCTTGTATCCTTAGGTTCTAAAACTTATCTAATTTTGGTAGAGCTTAAGAAGTTTACAGAATGAATATTTTTTCATTGTTATTTCAAATGATAGTAAGTGGAACATGTGTTTCTCTAGATAGTATCTGCAAGAAACTGATTTCTTTTGGGGGAGAAGTTGGACTCCTAAGAACCTTCTGTGACAGTCTCCTCAAATAATCTGGTGACTTTGTGTATTTTAGTAGAAAGAACTAGTCAAAATCAGCCAGGTGCGGTAGCTCACGTGTGTAATCCCAGCATTTTGGGAGGCCGAGGCAGGTAGATCACCTGAGGTCAGGAGTTCGAGACCTGCCTGGGCAACATGGTGAAACCCTGTCTCTACTAAAAATATAAAAATCAGCTTGGCATGGTAGTGGGCGCCTGTAATTCCACCTACCAGGAGGCTGAGGCAGGAAAATTTCTTAAACCCAGTAGGTGGAGTTTTCAGTGATCTGAGATTGCGCCACTGCACTCCAGCCTGGGTGACACAGCGAGACTCTGTCTCAAACAACAGCAAGAAAGAACTAGTCAAAATCAGTCACACTTTCACAGGTGAGGTAGAGCACAGCCTTAAATCTAAACATCTCAAGCTTCCTGGTTATTGAGTCTGAAAATATTGTGAACGTTGACTTGAGGCTCAGCTCATTTTCAAAAAGTAGGGAGAAAGAAGAAATTTGCTTTCCTTGGCATCTACTAATCCAGATAGAAGGTCCACTCCTTTATTTACACCATCTCACTTTTTTTAAAAGCACGATAACTCTGTGAGATGTTATCGTGATCTCCAGTTCACAGATGGGCAAACTGAGTGAACTGATTTAGGAAAGCTGCAAAGCTAGTAATGATGGAGAAATGATTTAAATCCAGGTCTGTTCTGTTTTATATGCATCTGATCAATAGTAAAGCCCCAAAGAAGTGAGTCTACGAGTCACTATCACAAAAGGCAGAACTAGATGCTACACATAATGGGCAAAGAGAGAGCTACAGGTAGAGAGATAGACAGACAAACTCCCACATACCAACTTCTCTGTATAACTGGAGCTTCTTTTCCTAGTCATGCTGGACTATGAAAGGGATGCTACAATAACAAAGGTATAGAAACCATCACTGGATCTCAGCACTTGGCTACTGGAATCCTGAGCCACAGAGTTCCTATGTCCTTCCTTTCCCTTGCTAGGATTCTCTTTGGTGTTCATAAAGTTCTCTCATGGACACCCTAAGCTCTTTACCAGTTCACCTAGTCTCGGCTGGCTTTGCTATAGTTTTTTCTGAAAGGTGATCATTTTTTCCTGTTATCATTCATGTTAACCTCTTCCTCTGATCTCAGAGCTCCTCCTCTGAATCCCACAGAGGTGGGGGAGTGCCCTCTTCCCAGAGGTACTGTGGTTCCCAAGCTCATGACCACTGCTTCTTATCTTTCCTTGAAATATCCCAAACTCTTCGTTATATTCCCAGGTGGGTGGCCTCCATTTTCTCCATCTCTTTTGTAAGAAAATAGAGGCGATTGTATTCACCAAAATTCCTCATAGGCATTCCTTATACTTGTTTGGAAAAAATACACTGACAAGCTCCTAGGTGTAGGGATAAGGTGGCTAGGGGAAAAACTAAAAAGACAAGATCAATATGTACAAGATGCTCTGAACAATCTTCTAAGGAAGATGGGTCCTGCTAACTGGAGGGCTGTTTGTTTTGCTGCATACTGGATCTCTCGAATACATGGTTTGGCAGCACAGAAATGAATTGCTCTGCCTAAGGAAAGAGAAGTCAGTGGGATTGGGTACTGAATAGAAGGGCAGCGTAAATACAAATATCCCAACAGGGGCACGACTAGCGAAGGACAAAGGGGAATGCTGGAGCTATTTGCTGAGATGTGTTTGATGCCACATCCTCTCCTTTATAGGCGGGTTTCCAAAAGATTTGGTGAAACCTGCAGTTTATGTAAGTGGATTATTTAGGGCAAAGGTAGCAAACCCACGATTCCATGAGTGAGGCAAGTCTCGTAAATAAGTGATGCTGCAAGTATAAGGCTATAGGGAGTGATAGAGACTGTGGCCAAATGAGTACAGGCTTCATATGAAGGCCTGCAAAATTCACTGGTGCATATCAAATTAACATGCACTGGCAGATGACATTTGCCCTACAGGCCACTGCTCGTTACCCAGCTTTAAGGAAACTCAAAAAAAGGTAGAATATTGGTCCCAGGTGGATGAAAGATGGTCATGAAGGTAGTGGAGAGGCCTCAGAGGGATAGAGAGACAAGTGAAACTACCAGGACACATGCATAAGTTCCTAAGGAAGGAAGGATAGACCTCAAGAAAACACTGGTTTCTAAAGGTTTCTCTCAGTTGGTTTGAGACAACTGAGAGAAAATTATTTAGAAAAAGCAGGATAGAGAAAATAATCTCCAGGCTGCCTAAATGATCAGTAAAATCCACCATGCTCACCTCATGCCCAGTGTGAGTGAATTTCCAGAGGAGCAGGCAAGGATCTGAGTATAGGATATGGGTCAATGTCACACAGCATCCACAGGGGCTCTGAAATTTGCAGAAATCCAAAGAGAGGGTTTTAGATCTTCCCAACTTGTGGGATTGGCGGCGGTCCAAGCCAATTATAGCTACATCTCCAAGGTGAAGAGGGACACAGCAGACATCTGGGTTACATTTATAATCCCAATGTTCCAGGAAGATGGAAGAACAAGTTACGCGGGTGCGGAGTGAAAGACCCCAAGAAGGGCCCCGTGTGCGATGCACTTAAAAGCATTCCCCCTTCCTGGCAGCTGGCCAGTCAGCGTGGGGAAGCTCAGACCCAACCACTCTGCCCTAGTGCTTCGTTTCCTAAGGCACTCCTGAGAGATTCATGTGGCCAGGGATCTACCTTTGTTCCCTAGGACTTTCTTTCCATGCAGGCTGGCAGGCAAAGTGTGTGTAGAACACACAGAACCACCAGGAGTCAGGAAAGCAGAGCGAGCAGGAGGAAACCTAGAGAGGTGATCCCCACCAAGAGGAATATTGGATCTGCTTAGGAAAGGTTATTATTCTCTGGGAATGCAAACTCTCAGATTGATCATGAAAATGCAGCTGCCTCTGGCCACCTTCCTTGGTTGCCTAAATAAATTTTGTGTGAAGTGTGAATAAACTGGAGCTGAAAGATGAAAACAGAACCCAGTAGACATGACTGGAACCCCTAGATCCTATCTTGCCTAAGACACACCTACATGTTTCTGGATTTTTAGTAATAGAAACACCCAGCTGGCCCCTCTTAAGTTTAACTTTAGCCAGTTGGAGGTGGAGTTTTGTCCTGTGCAACTAGAAGTTTGTCAGAACACATGGACTATCCTCCTAGAACTTTCCAGTAATTAACTGCGGGCTTCTGTACAGGGAGATGGAAGGACTGCCATGGGAAGTGAGGGTAGAAAAGTATTTATATAACATAGGCCCATGGCAGAGATCAGAGGAGCACGTGAAATTTGCTTCTAGGTTCATCCTTTGTTCTCTCCACTGCGTGTTCTTCATTCTTTTCCCACTATGTATTGCAGTGTTGTTAGGAGTTGAATTATGTCCCCCAGAAGGAAATGTTGAAGTTCTAACCCTAGGAACCTCAGAATATGATCCTACTTGGAAACAGTCTTGTTGCAGATGTAATTAGTTAAAATGAGGTCATTCTGGAGTAGGGTGGGCCTCTAATGAAATATGACTTGTGCTTTTATAAGAAGAGAAGCCAGAGACAAAGGAAGAATGCCAGATGAGGACAGAGGTGGAGGCTGAAAGGAAGACGATGTAAGCCACAGGACACCGGATTGATAGCCACCACCAGAAGCCAGTTAAGAGGCAAGGGAGAATTTACCTCTCCAGGTTTCAGAGGGAGCATGGCCCTGCATGACCCCTTAATTTTGGACTTCAAGTCTCTAGAACTACAGGACAATACCTGTCTGTCCTTTAAGTCACGCGTTTTTTGGTACTTTGTTACCATAGGCCTAGAAAACAAATGCAAGTATCTTTGAGTCTCCTCCTTCATTGCTGCAACAACAACAAAAAGTCTGTCTTAAAAGCTTAATTATCCTGAGGACTTACTATATTAAAATTTCTTAAGATATTTGCTTTTGAAAAGAGAACTGATGAGACATGGCAGTAAGTCAATGTATAATGACAGAATTTCAGGCCGGGCACGGTGGCTCAAGCCTGTAATCCCAGCACTTTGGGAGGCTGAGGCGGGTGGATCACGAGGTCGAGAGATCGAGACCATCCTGGTCAACATGGTGAAACCCCGTCTCTACTAAAAATACAAAAAATTAGCTGGGCATGGTGGCACGTGCCTGTAATCCCAGCTACTCAGGAGGCTGAGGCAAGAGAATTGCCTGAGCCCAGGAGGCGGAGGTTGCAGTGAGCCGAAATCGCGCCATTGCACTCCAGCCTGGGTAACAAGAGCAAAACTCCGTCTCAAAAAAAAAAAAAAAAAAAAAAAAAAAAAGACAGAATTTCAGACATCAAGGAAGGGCAGTGGCAGAATGCTGTAAGTCTCCAAGTGCTTGTATATCACAATGAAATTTCTAGCACTGTGTTTCAAGATGCCTTTGGGTTTTACAGATGTCTCAGGAGCCATTGCAGAAAAGGGGATGAGTGATGAGAGAAAGGCTTAGGGGGCCGGGCTCTGAGACCTCACTCCAACTTCAACTGGAATAACTCTTTTATATTTTGGGATTCCACATATTATTTCATTTGGAAGGTGTTCTGGTATTAACACAGATAGAAAGTCACTGTATTATGATATTATTTAACTCATACTAAGGAAAAGTGGTTTTTTTTTCTCTGCTGTTTCTGCAAAATGTGCCTACTTATACGTATGTCTACCATTAAAGCAGAGGTGGACACATAAGAGACACAGCATTATTCTTCCTCTTTTGTGTTTAGCTATTGTGATGGGCATGGGGGGAAAGATTAGTGGCTTTTGCTTTGTTCTTGTCTTTTAGAACTGAAAAATCAAGATCTTCATGATTCAAAATGTGCTAGAAGACTGTTTGAAGTAAGAGTAAAAATATCTAGTTTATTCTATTTGTTGATTTATTGGCTGTCTTTCTTTTTATTTTATTTTATTTTATTTTGCCATTGGGTGAACAGAGAGGCCATCAGGACGTACTATTTGTATTCGTGCGATAGAGGCAGAAGCAGTACATGAATACTAAAAACAATTGTGACTGATGCTGGGAGTATATAAAGGAGAGTGCTTGCAATTCTCTTCGATTGTAAAAGCATAATTCTTACACACTGGTAGCCCTCTATACTTTTCCGTGTATTTCTCATTGGAAACCCTCAGCCATCGAGGGAGGTAAGCGACCTGGCACTCCTAACACTATTCCCCAGATGGGCTCAGAGCCTATGGAGGCTCAGAGAATCCTCCCAGGCCTGAAGCCAGTTAGTGAGCACGGAGATGGGGCTGCCACAGGCCTTCTGAGACTCGTGCTCTCTGCGATGAGTCAGTGGTGTTTTGTGTTTTCCTGAGTGGTGAGGTTGAGGGAAACCCGAAAACAAACGGCTAACAAGGGCCTTTAGCCCCTACCTCCACCACTTCCACCATAAAACCTTAAGTCTGTCTCTGCATTCGTCATGTCATTGTGACAAGAAAGGAGTCCCAAGAAACAAACAGTGAATACCACCATCAATTTCGTTAAAAGATTCTTCAGCTAAGCATTTGAATCTCAAAATGCTCTTCAAATCCTAATAGCTCATCATTCATCCACCCACTCTCTTCTTCAGTCAAGACACTTGGCGGCGACGCCACACAAGCCGCAGGGAGCTCCGGGGCGCTTCTGGCCGGGTGGGTGGGTGGACCCGGCTTACCCAGGAGGAGGGGAAGTGGGAATGTTACAGGGGCTTTCTTTTCTTTCTTTTTCTTCCTTGTTTCCCCCTGAGAACTCCTCTTTTAAGTTACGGGTCCAGGTTGGATACACTGAAGGGACGCACATGAACATGGACTGGCTGGTGGAGGAAGGAGGCGACCTAACTTACTACCACGGGCGTCTGAAAAGGAAGCAGGGACAGAGACACTTTGTAGCTCCAGGAAAAGCAGCACGTTACGAGTCCAGGCTCCAAGCCCGGGGTCTTTGTTTTTGTGTGTTTTTTTTTTTATAAAGTGGCCCATAGGGACAGCAGGCACTGTGGTGGGAGCTCCTACTCACTTCGCGGATTTAGCCCTGAGGGCAGACAAGTCCGGTGGACAGAAAAACCCTGAACTTCCAAAGGCATCATCCCGCGAGAGAGGGATTTTCGGGGTTGGCCTGAGGGAAACGTAAAACAAGGAGATGGGGAGCTAAAGGTAGGGGGCAGTGGTAATCAGAGAGGCCTTAGAAGAATAAAGGGGAGTCCAGCCCTAGAGCAAGAGTGAGAAAGAGGAGAGGCTGGGTGAGAGAAGATGGGAGCAGGCAGGACGCAGCCCGGGCGCCAGGGCGCGCGGTTGGGGGGCGTCCCGGCGGGGCGGCGAGGGAGGGCGCGGGTGAGGCGTCCCGGCGGGGCGGCGAGGGAGGGCGCGGGTGACATCACGCCAAGGCCCCCTTCCCCTCGCCGGGTGGGTGGGGCCTCGGCGCGCGGGCGGGCTTGGGGTCAAGGAGGGGGAAGAGGAGGAGCAGGCTTGAATGTGTCTATGTGAAGACCGGGGAGGGGCGGAGGAGGCGGAGGGCAGGGAGGGAGCGCGCGCGTGGCTCGCGGCGCCCGGGCTCCCCCGCCAGCCTCCGACCCCGGCCCGCGACGCGCGGCCTCCCTGCCGCGGCCGCCGCCGCCGCCCGCCTCGCAGCTGGGACCTACACCGGGCTTGGGGACCTGGCGGGCGGGAGAAGCGCGGGCCCCCGGCAAGGCCTGGAAGGAGCGAGAAAGCAAAAGTAAGGCGAGCAGCACTCCAAGTTTTCCCAACTTCGCCCCCTGCGGCGGCAGGCGTCCTGCTGCTCAGCGCGTCCTCTCCGAGCCAGAGAGTGGCTGAAAGAAAAGGGACGGGGCGGGGGTGGGGGCGGAGGAAGAGGGAGTGCGAGGTAGCGGGGAGAGTCCGGCAACATCTGTTAAAACTTGGGGGAGGAGGAGCGCGGGGAGGAGGAGGAAGAGGAGGAGAGGAGGGAAGGAGGGAGCGCGCGGGAGGGGAGCGCAGAGCCGAGGGACAACTTTTCCACCCCGTGAGTAGCGCAGGCGGCGCGGGGTCGGGCCGGGGGGCTTCTCCACCCAGCGCGGGGTTCCCGGCTGGGATGGGACCTTTTTCCAGAAACTCGATTGGATGCCAGGAGAGGCGTACGGCTGGGGGTTTCTTTCTTTCTCTTTCCCCTCCCTCCCGCAGTTGAACCAAATCAGAACTGTCACTCAGGGCCTGTGAGTCAGAAGGGATCGGATTACACGATCCCCGAAACTGATGCCGGAGCTGCACGAGCGGGAGGGAGCGGGCAGGGGCAGCGCCACCGGCGCGCTCGCACACTCGCACTCGCGCACACCCGCCGCTCCCACTCGCCCGCGCCGCTCTCCCGCCTTCCCCGCGCGCCCCGCGGCCACCCGCGCCGCACCATGCTCGCGGCGGGCGCACCCAGTGCCCAGCCCGGACGCTCGCGGTAGCCCAAGCCGCCCGCGGCCGCGCGGAGCCCGGAGCCGCCCGCCCGCGTCCAGTCCGCGGGTCTATGGGAAGTTCGGGGACTTGACAGCCGCTGCTGCCGCAGGTACGTCCCGCTCGAAGTTCTTTGTTCCGCAGCCCGCTCCTACGGCCGCGGCCGCGCCTCCGGGGCTAGAGGTGGTCCCCAGCGGGGCGACGGGATGGAGTGAAAATGGCTGTCAAAAGGCGCCCAGATTTAGAGAGCCGTCCGTGAGACGTCCGAGCAAGTCTTGCATTCGCTCCCTCCTCCTGGAAGGTCCTTTTCCAAGAGTCTGATCCGCCGGCCGGCCGGAGACTGACGGGAGATTTTCACTTCCCGGAGGGGGGACGAAGTTTGCGGCAGTGGCCCTCGCCTCCACCCCCACCCAAAGGGTCCCGAAGAACTCCGCGAGCCCCGCACTCGCCGGACTCCTTCCTCGGCGCGGTGGCGCTCTGCGGCTCGGGCTTCGGGCGCGCCCGGCGCTCGGGATGGGCGGAAGGAGGCGGGCGGCGAGGTGGGTGCGCGCGGGGCCCGCCGCCGCCGCGGGGGCTTCTCCCGCCCCGGGCTTCGCTTCGGAGGGCGGGGGTGTGGAGTGAGCGGATGGAGAGAGGCGCGCCTCCGTCGTCCTAGAGGAAAAGTGAAAGTTGTACCATCTGTACATGATTTGGGATTCTCTTTTATTTCTTTTCCTTTCCAGGGGCAGCGCGCACAGATACACAATAACCGTGGTCCATGCAATAATCATTTAAGGTGCCGCATTTACACAGAGCAGCAGGGGACAGTTACTTTCTTGAGTAGCAGCGGGAAAATAGGCGGGAGAAGGCAGAGAGGGTGTAAATATTGACCCCAAACTTGGAGTTTGTGAGGCGACTTTTAAGTAGATTGCTCGAAGCGGACGCTAGACTCCACACCAGGCCTGTTATCCTTTCCTGAACTTTGTGCTCCTGTCCCCGATTGCACCTCCTTCTGTAAGATGCTGTCCCCCGAGAGGCGCTGCACCCCAGGCTTCCCTTCCTGACCCCGCGGGGAAAGAGGATTAAGGTGGTTTCCTCCGCCGCTGCTCCTCCTGCCCCAACTTCTCATCTCCCCAGTGCAGACTGCCGGGTAGATTCTGGCCTTGGGTACAGTGCTCATGGCCCTCTGCCAGTTTATATGTACATATATTTATGTAAAACATTTTCTCCAAGCTCTTTGCCAGCTGTTCCACATTTTCCAGCTGCCACTTCAGTTTGAAATGATGGACTGTCCGCGTCTCCAAGTCAAAGAACCCTTTAGTCAGAGGTATGGAGGGCCGGCCGCTGTGCAAATACATGGCAGTGCCATTAGCCGGGCTGGTATTATTAGTTCTAAAAAACCCCTCCTGCTCCCCTTTTCCTTTCCTCCCTCTTCTCCCCAGTTAGGCTTTCCAGAGCACAGTATATATACTTCGCTGAAAATTCGAGTAATTAGAGTAATTAGACCTTTCCCTCCTAAATGTGATTTTTGTACAGAATTTGGATGAGGCCGGTTTTTTTTTTTGTTGTTGTTGTTGTTTTCCCCCCTGAAATACCTGTCTAGTGGAAGTAGATTAACTTTTAAAAATAAGAGTTTCAGCTTGAGCACTCTGGGCATGGCTGGTGAGGTGGCCTGCACCCTGGCCATCTGAAATGAGCTCTTTTCAGTCTATTTAAGGCAGAAACCATTCATCCTCCCCGTGCTACACTTTTTGGCTTGTTTGATGTCTTAGCATATTATAGACCGAAATCTACAAGAATTGGCCTGAAGTATTAATTTTGAGTATTTATGTAATTGCTCGGTAATTTTGAATAGGTGCCTTATTGATTGATTCCTGTAATTATTTCATTTAGGTTTTAGATTAAAAATTAATAGTAGTCTGACAGTTTCTTAATTACATGTGTCAAGATTATTTTGAAGGAGGAAAATGTGATGTTTTAAAATAGTGAGATAGCCTCAAAATCTCTTCATTTTTCTAAAGCAGAACAGTATTTCAGTTGAGGGGATATATTAAAGCTGCCGGTATTGGTTTTAACAATGTAAACTCTGTGAAGTATCTAAAGAATTTGTTTATGTTAGGAAATATTGGTCCTAACAACCTGGTACACAAACACTTTGGCCAGTTAGACTATATTCAAACCTAAAACAAACATGAAATAACATTTAAATTAGTTGTAATAGCATGCTTATACAGAGTAGAGAGTTTATTTTATACTAAAAGCTATTTAATTAGAAACTCCCCGCCTAAGGGGAGATCCTTTCAGGGTATGTAATTCTTAAAGTCAGCCTAGGGAAGCTTTGGTTTAAGATGCATGAATGAGTCCAATGTGAGAGGTGTCTAGTGAAATTTCACACAAGCAGAAACACTTTAAAAGATATAGATTGTATTATTGTTAATAGTCTGGTAGGTCCAACTCAGATGCCTACCAATTCCCGGTGCCTTTAATATGCTTGTGTTCCTTGATTGAACCTTGATATAAACACATTTCTACTGTATATCTAATTTGCAAAGGACCATAGACAGAAATGAGAAAATTCAGTACTGATGAAAAATGGCTCTGTTGAGTTATTTCATTACTTATTTAATGAAAGAATCGTTAATTTATCAATTTGATGATCAAGCCTAAAAGTTGGGCTTTCCTTTGTTTCTTGGCCATTGAAGTTTCCTTAATTACCTGCATGCTGTAAGGGTTTCAGACTTCCTCTGTGCTTAGCCGTTTAGAGGGCCTTCCTTCTGTGTAAGGTATCCCTCTTACTGAGACCTCTTCTCCCTCCCACCCCCTTTTGAGGATAGCATTTGGGAGCTTAGGAAAGGTAATAATTTAATGATCATTGTTGCATGCACTCACTTATATGGAGACAGTAATATACTAAGAAAAACCAGTCTTGAAGGAAAAGTGAATCAATGAGTCATGAAATCCTCAAGAAAACCTTAGTAATGGAATGTTAATGCTTTTAGACTATAGTAGCTTATCTTAAAAGTCAGACTTTTCTTCTTTATGCAATTGTTGTAAATCCCCAGCTAAAGAATTCTTTGAAGGAGGTTTTAGTTTTGCTGGCATTCATATTCTGAAGTCGGTCTGATTTGTTTTGGAAGATTCAAGAAATTTTCTGCCAACTTGTATCATGAGAGGCAATTAAAATGGTGAAATGACTTTAAGGGAGACACACACACACACACACACACACACACACACACACCACACACCTTTGTTAAACAAAAGGTTCCACTCTAATAATGACTTCAGGTTGTCTTTTCATTAAAGCCTAGGAGAAGATGCTGCCCTAAGCTTCACGTTGTCATTTTTCTAGATGAAAATTGATTTGTTTCTGGTTTCAAAGCAAATAAAGGGAGACAGAATAAACAACAACAGGGCAGGGGTACTGCTGCAAACTTTTTCAAGTACTTCCAGTGTATTTTTCATCTTTACTTTTATTTGATGGGCCTGTGAAATAGAGCTGTAGACTGGCGAAGACTTTAAATGAAATTTCACACTTTGATGATTTTTTTTAAACTTTGATATATTGACAGCAAAAGGAGCTGCAAAGCTTTTATATAACTTGAGCAGTAACGCCAAGCAGCAGTCAAATGTCTCTATGCATTTGTGTTTAACTGCAGAAGAAAAACATGTCCATGGGCAGTGGAGGTTCTTATCAACCCCCTAATCCCAGATCCCAGCAAACCTTGAGGGCATGCCTCAGATCTTGCTGAAATCACAGTAGACTCTCACAGTTTGCAGATTAAATATGCTATGTGTTCCTGGCTCCAGCAACAGTTTTATGAGCTCACTAAGCTTCCTGTTTTAAGATCCTTTTCTTAAGTTTTTAGGAGCTGCTAAAGGCAATGCTGTCTGGAGTAAGTGGTACTTGTTAATTTAGAGACACTTTAGATATTTCATTCTCTTTTTAAAAATTGCCAAAATTATTATTTTTAAATCGAAAGGCCAGTCACTCCGGGGAGAGGGAGGAGAGCTGTTTGAAAGAAATTGGATGTTAAATGTGTTTGGGAGTGCATTTGATCGCAAACTTTACATGGTGTCTCAATTGTTTTATGGCACTTTTCTTTAGCCTGGCCCCCGAAAATGAGACTTTTTCCACTTGTACTTCTAAATGCACTATATTTGAGTGCCAGATTTCTTCACTACTCATTACCTCTGTGAGTGTCTTTTGGTTTTTTTAAATGTGAAAGTGTTTTTTGTTCTGTGTGTGTATATTTCAACCCGACAAAATGTCTCAGAAAATCTATGGCCTTCTAAAGAAGCTGAATGAAAAAGCCATTACATAGTTAATAAGGTGGCTTTGGAACATTTCAGCCCCCTCCTGAAAGGCAATATTGTGTTGAGCTCCACATTTGCATCTGTGGTATCTATAGTTGTATCCTCATATATGGCGCTTTTGCATTTTGCATAGGAGTCATAATTAAAAAAGAAAATACTTACATCATTGTTCAACAACATGTCATATAATTCCCAGGAGAACCCTAGCCAATTTTGTGCTTAAAGGTTATTCAATGAATGAAATTGTGAAAGCCCATTTGTCAAAGTACTGCATGGTTTCTGTTAGTGTTCAAGCCCCAAATTCATTGTCTGCCCGGGTCCAGCCATTAGTCATCAGTGTATTAGTGCTGCCTTCAGGCCATGCTGCCCAGCACTTCTTCACACCATTATAGCTTTGAAAGTGTACTCTGTCGACTTGTAGAATTACTGCTCTGATTTCCGCTTGGCTGGGTTTGAGGTAAGTCCCCTCCCTACCTTCTAGCTGACTGTAATCCTTGCTTTCTTTTAAAGCTCCTTTCCAGAGATTTAGGGGAAAACTTTCTTAAGGGCCGTGTTGGCATCATACTGTGGTTTTGTTGTGGCATGCACTGTACATATAAATTGTACCTGCAGTAAATTGGATTGACTGCTGGCCTGAAACAGCTAGAGGGGCTTTTCTTTTCTTTAAGAGGGGAGGGGGCTAGGCGGTGGGGGAGGGTGGCACAGGAGTACATTCTGACCACAAGTGTTTGATTGTATTCTATAATTTTTATGCCACAAAATTAAATTAATTAAGTAATGGGAGATAAGTGCACTTTTACTGAAATCTTTAGTGGAGTAACTTCGGAATGAAGTGTGACATTATATGGCTTATTTCCATGTGGAAATTTTTAGCTTCTGCTACTTTAACTTTTTTTTTTTTTTTAAAGATTGCATGAAATGCCTAAGAAGGCTCCAGAGTGCTTTACATTATAAACTATTGATTTTTACAAAAAGAGACTGAAAACTCACCATTTAGATGAAAGATAAGTTTCAAATTGCAGTAATGAAGGACCGAGGCAGTTAAGCCCTATTATTGATTTCATTTTGTGATATTTTTAAAAAGAATGATTCAGTCTGAAGAAAGTTAGCAGTGTGTAGAGAAACTTCATCCAGCAGCTTAAGAATTAAGCCTGAATGACTCTGATGTATGAAAACCTGGAATCCAGTGGCCAGACGTGTGGAGCAGGCCATGCCACTTCAGGACAGCGTCTGCTGTTTGAACTGTGGATACTACAATGAAATTCCATATCAGAGAGTTTCATTGAGAGGGTGTGTAGTTTGGTGTAGGTTACACTGGCAGTTTTGTACATGCAAGGGGGAAAAATAGGACAGCTAAAGAATTCTGTCTGTGAACAAGCAAAGTTTACAGGGTAAGTGGACCATGGGATAATTTTTCCTGAATAAGCCTTAATTACAAATGCTTAAATTCTGAAAATGTTGCTTTTAAATGTGCAATTAAGAACCAAGAATCAAAAGTTCAAAAGTTGGGAGGATAAAATATGGTAAGTAGTACTTCACAAAAACATGTTAAATACCTTCGGGATAGCTATTATAGATGATTTTTAACATGCAACAGGTTATTAGTCTAATATTTGTGATGGTTTAAAAGTAAATTACTATTCATAGAACATACACTCTACTCCCCTATGCTCCCTTAAGCTTACTGTGAAGACACGCATGATTCTAAGAAACCAAAGCTATGCCAGTTCTATAAGAATAATTAAAGTTTCTTCAGAAAATATGTGAAAACTTTTAATTTCTATAAGCCTCAGGGAAGTGAGACAAGGGACATATTGATCAGTCATGATGTTTTTGTGATATATGTGGATTTAAGAGGAATATAGTTTTCATGAGCTTAGCTGATCTATAGACTGATAACTGACTTCCAGATCTCCTCTGTCTGAGAAGGATTGCCTGTATCCAGCTAACCCCGTAGAAAGTGGAGGTGCCAGTTTGTTCCACATTATTGCTCCTTCTTTAATGGCACCTGCTATGCAGGCTGCTTCCTGCAAGGCACATAGGACTCATAGTTTTACAGAACTCAGAAATGGTAACAAGTATTAAATAGAGACCTCATACTTCCCTCAAATGTTTCTCATCAAGTACTTCTGGCAACAGAGAAAGAGTAGCTGATGATCTTTTCTTTTAACTGCAAATGGCAGAAAAGTAAAACTGGCTCACAGAAATGTCATTTGTGATTTTAACTGCAATAGTAATGATTACTTTCATGTCAAATAAGCTTTTCATTGGTTGAAGTTAAATATATGGATTTCTTAAAAGTTTAGATGGAGTTAATTTACTAAAACCAAATTCACTTAATCCATAGCCAGGCAATTATTTCCCCTTGGAGTAATTTAGTTCCCCTTATAGAGTAATTCCATTTGGGGATGTCTGCCATGAATCAATTCATGAATGCTGCTTATCTGCGATTAGGACCATCAGAAATGTAGGAAAGAAAGATGGAAGACAATAGGCAATAGATTTGGGGAACCATGAGCTACCAATGGCAAAATGGACAGAAGCTTTCTTATTTCAGTTAAGGCTCTAAGCTTTCCTGATTATGAAAAAATAATCATACATAAAGGCAAAATAATTATACATGAAAAAATGGTTAAAAATTAATGAAGATTTCATTAAGAACTCATGAAGTTGGGCTCCCCCCCTCCTTGCTTAAAAAAGAAGGCAACACAGATAGGGAAGGGAGAGGAAAGGAAGCCTTAGGAATCCTGGGAACTGTTAGGGTGTCACAAAGGTTACGCATATCCAATTGATTTTACCTTCCAGAAGCTATTTTGAACACACAAAAAAAATCAGCCACATTAAAAACCTATAAAAGGTTTTCTATGGTGCACGAATACTTGAAATCCACTGAAATGTTTTAAATTCCCTACATTTTGCTCATTGAAACTCAGACTATTTCTCACTTCCAGAATTGATCAAAAAGTTAAAATCAACATTAGTTTGTACTTCCTGATTTTGGTTAAAAAAAAAAACTCTCTCTAAAGAATTTATTTATTTTTGATAAATGGGTTATTAAATAGCTACAGGGAGGTACATATCTTTAATAGGAGTTTTACCTGGATGGTTACTCCAGGAGTAGCATCTTCAACTAGCAGTTGATCGACTAGTAATAAAAGTATGAGAGCAATGTCACTCTTCAATGATTCAGGGTAGGTTGCCTCAGAATTCTTTACAACAGGCTGCTTTCTTCTGGATTTTTAAAACAGCAAATCAAGGAGCTTATTCAGCTTATGAAAATACTGGCAGGTGTAAATAAGTGTTATTTCTCTGGAGGAAAGCCTCCTTCCACCGGAGCAATAGTTCCCTAAACTACACAAAATAATTTCTCACTTAAGGCTGAGCCATGGTGCTGTTAATAGCACTGCCTCGCCCGGCATGTCTTCTGTTTCTGATCTCTCATTGCAGTAGCTGTTTTAACCTATCACAGACAGATCAGGTTATCATTAATTAGGCTTTTAAGTCAGTCGTTTTAAATCTTGAAACGCACTAAGAAAAAAAGCGAAGAGAGTTTTTGCCCAAGTTTAGGCAACTTAAAAATAAACCAACTGGCTTAGGGTAACAAGTGGTCAGCTGTTCAGGAAGGATGCACTCTCATGATTGAAGGATGCTGTTCCACCTCGCCCTACGTTAGAAAGTTGTTTCATTCACTTCAAACATCATTTTAAACATTGGCTTTGGCATGGGTACTTCCTTTTTAAACATGTAAGTGTTTAAACGATAAAGCAATCCTGCTCCCATTGGGGTTAGAGGTTTCACTGCAGAGACTTGCAAGGGGAAAAGCTAATTTTTGCACATGTTCCCACAATTGTGTCTTTTCATACTTTCTATTTGCTACAGAAGGCCTCTGGTTGTTAAGGGTGGACACTGGGGCTCCACTCAGGGCCTCCCCGAGAGACAGTGAGGCGAAGTGTCTGGGTCTCAGCCATTCACAGCACCTGAATGTATGTATGGCAGCTAGTGAAGAAAAACACATTGAGGGTCAGGTTCATGGAAGGTGAAAAAGACGTTTTGTGAGCGAAGCACATACCTATTGGTTCTGTGAAGACTTTTCAAGGGATCCCCAATGTTTTTATTGTAATGCGACACACAGGGTGGTTGCATTGCAAAGTACCTGGGAGGCTGCAGCTCCCGGAATTCAGCCAGTTAAAAGCCGTCTGAACGCAACCAGGGCCGGCCCCTGGAAGTGTCTGTTGGAAACGTGGCTGGGCCAACTGTAGAGTTTGCAAATGTCCCTGAATATTCCGAGGAGCTGGGTGACCAGCCTGAGACGCCTTGATACAGGCCGCTTCTCCGCAGTGGAGCGAGACTGCGAAGCGCTGCTGGCGCTGGAGCTCGCCTCCCCACCCCCACGCCGCCCCCAGCCCTCGGCGTTTTTCTCTTTCCCGCGGCCTGGCTGGCGGAGCTGCGTTGTCTCCCGAAAGGCCGCTTCAGGAATGCGGATCAAAGCCGGGCCTGGGAGAACCCCCTCTGTTCCCAGACACTCAGAGCCATCTCTGAGCAATCCAGCATGCTCTGTTTGCTGGCGCGCGGACCGGGGCGCGCCGGGGCCGGGAGCACTCGGCGTGGACTTCCCCGCGCTGATGTAATGATGATGGATGCGGCGGCGCGGCTGCAGACGGCGCTGCGCGGGCCGGGAGCTCGGGCAGGGGACGCGGGCGCGGGCAAAAGTGGTGAAAGGCGTGAAAAACATCCCTTGCCACCGTCGGAGGAAACCAGAACCTGAAGGGAACTCGACGGGAAAGCGCGGAGAGCGAGCGAGCTTTCAAACAAAATTGGCCACACCGGTACAACCTGAGCAAAACAATTACCGTAATCAATGGGGACTCGCCTTTGTAACGTTGAAAGTTTCTGCCTGGGGCTCCCCTGGTCCCCCGCCCCTTGCAGCTCTGAGTGGTGACTCTAAAGAGGACGACTTGAGGCGTCTGTGTGCAAGTGCCGTTTAACATGTAGGTCCTCGCAAGAATTCGCCAGTGTGGTAAAGGTTGCTGTTCTCTTGCTCGCTTTCAAATGCAGACGTGCACGGCAGCATCACCAGGTCAGTGGCTCCAGGAAGCTTTAAATGCCTTGTGTTGTAGGAGGTTGACGCAGGTTCAGATTTATAATTTAGAAAGAAAAGACCCACCTGCAGGCAGGTTGCAAATAGGAGACGGATTAGATTTAAAATAGGATCTGGAATTAATTGTGCCCTGGGTTTAGGCCTCGGGGAAATTACAAAAGGTTCAAGGACAGTAGAGTGGGAAAAAGCCTTGACTGTTTGCTTTTGGGAAGGAATGTTTATCCCTCCTTTTACCTATGAAACTTCAAGCTTTAGGAGGGATATACCATTAGAGCAATTTTCCTTGGTTCCTTTTTTTTTTTTTTTTTTTTTTTTTTTTTCACTGAGCTGCTGGGACTCAAACATCAGCTACAAACATTTTTCCCTTTAAGCATGAAAAGTCAGGGGGCATGCCAGCAAATCTTGCATGTAATGTTTCAGTGGTGAAAGAGATTGAAGGAGAACAGTGTAGAGTTTTAAGCAAGGAAACTGTATCAGGGGAAAAAAGTATCATTTCATTCACATCTGAAAAATAGTGGCCTGTTTTCCTCAGGGAAAAGTCTTTGAAGTGAAGCAGAACTTAAAGTTTTCCCTTGATGCTTAAGTTCGAAATTATACTTGACTATTTTAAAAATTCCAGGTTTTAAAAGTGTCATGGAGCTACTGCCCTAGTGGTGTTTCGGAATTCCATGAGGAATTTTTACTGGTCACTTCTATCACGAATGCTTGATTGGACCAGCTCAGGACTGACTTTCCAAACTCCTCTTAACTAGTCCTTGAAAATTCCATCACCACAACTCAAAACGGCCACGGTTTGCCGCTCACTGACTCTTCACCCACAGTTTGATGAGATGTGGGTGTCTAGCATGTTAAAACTTTCTCCTTTGTAACTGACAGGGACAAAGTTGTAAAATAAGCTGATATAATTTATAGGAATGTACAGGAAGCAGATGTCTGATTTGGCACGTTGCCATCTCTATAGCCCTGTTCCAAGCAGAAACCACACTTTTAAATAATTAGTTACTTACTAATGAGATCCAAAAATAAGTTGTCAAAATAGAAGAAGGGGGTAGATTGTTGAGTGACCAAGGGCCTGTTTTTAAAAATTCCATTTCAGATGGGGGAGGGGATGGGGGTTTGGAATTAGTATTCTCTAAGACCATTAATTAGTGTGATTTCAGTCAGTGCCTGGAGCTTTACCTCTTCTCACTGAGCCTCTCTCTATGGTGATGAGCATTGGGAGGGTTTTATTGCTTTGTTAAAGTCCTTTGCCTCTGGGGGAAAAACCAACAACCAAGTTTGTCAAGGAATTTTGGGAACTTGTCTCCTGATTCCTATTAATTAGCACCCACTACTTAGGAAGATACTTAGTTCTTACTAGGAATCCCATCTCTTAATGGGGTTTTCTGAACCATTTGCATGTTTCAGTGTGCAGTTTTAACGTTGTATGCTCTACCCAAATGCGGCCAATAAAACTGTTATGTGTGTGTTGAAGGGAACAATTATAGCGTAGTAAATGCCTGTTTACCTCAAATGGTTAAGAATGGAGTGTTTCTATTAGTTAAATATTTTTGCTAAAGTTTTTAGTTTTTATAGAATTTGCCAGTCTTCAAGGAAACTGAATATGAAAAGAAAATGTATGTAGCTAAACCAATGGTGATGGAAATTCAAGACACTGCAGTCTTGTAAGTCACAGGGTCATTGAGGAGGTCATTTGTGTGCTCAGTAAACTAAGCACATAAAGTAAATTCTCACCTGAACTAAGAAGAAAGTAAAAGCCTTGTCCTCATGGGGCTTACAGTCTGGAAAGAGGAGGAGGATGTTCAACACAGACTTTTCCAGATGAAGGAAAGTTTATTGTCATTGTGATGGGTGCTAGGATAGGTTTGTGTAGGCCGTTGGAATTCAGGATTCTAGGGTGTAGCTCATTCATTGATTCATCTGGTCAGCGAAGACTTCAGTGAGTATCTACTGCAATGGGTATACAGCAGTGAGCAAAAATAAACATGTAGAACAGTTGTTCAAGGCTCACAACTGGTAATCCCAGCACTTTAGAAGGCTGAGGCAGGTGGATCACGAGGTCAGGAGTTTGAGACCAGTCTGGCCAACATAGTGAAACCCCGCCTCAGCTAAAACTACAAAAAATTAGCTGGGTGTGGTGATGTGCACCTGTAATCCCAGCTACTCAGGAGGCTGAGGCAGGAGAATCGTGAACCTGGGAGGTGGAGGTTGCAGTGAGCCAAGATCGCCCCACTGCACTACAGCCCCGGTGACAGTGCGAGACTCTGTCTCAAAAAATAAAAAGTTAAAAAAAAAAAAAAAACAAAAAAAAAAACCAAACCAGCTTTGGCGAATCTGACAATTAGTAATGCTTGCGAAACTTGAGGTTCCTGGGTGCCACCCTCCAAGGCAAATGCGTTGCATGAACCTGAATGTTTAGCAAGCACTGAAGCAACACTGAATGAGAAACAGTGACGCCAGTGGTATTGGATTATTCTTGTGGCATACTTTAAAGATGATATTTAAATCACTTTTGAAGGACCATTGCAAAAAATAATTATTCTGAGATTGTTAGAGCTCGAAGGGACCATCAAAGATTTCTCCTTTAAGGGGTCTCTATCCATATTCTCGAAAAAGCTTGGAAGGTCTGTGAGCCCTTAGAAATTTTGAGTTTAAGGGTATTTTCTGGAGAGAAGCTTTTTAACTTTTAACATGTTCTTAAAGAGGTTGTGCTCCCCCTGCCCAAAGAAAAAGGTCAGATCTCACTGTCTGATTCTGTCATTTGACGGATGAGACCACTGAGGCTCAGCAACAGGTTGCCGGCAACTGTTCACTGTTCACAGCTAGCTCCAGGGGGCGCCATGCAGGAGCCCTGCCCTTGGGACTCAACGCATGGTGGCTGCGCTGGGAAGGGAAATCTCAAGCTCCCTTTTCTGTTGTATAATACTCTGTCAGTGCCCTTTGAGGGGTGTCTCTGAATTTGGAGTGGATCTTACAATTGATATGTAAATTTAACTTAGTGCTTCTCTTTTCTTTTTTATTCTACAAAAGCTGTTCTTAAATAACTTGTGTGTTTTACAATGAATGACACTGGGTAATCTCAGAAAAGAGATGGAAGTGAGTGGAGGAGCTGCTGCTACAGTGTGCCATGTGGCCTCTTGTTCTTAAGCATTCTAGTTACTTGGATTCCAGATCAAGGGGGGAACTTATTTACAATGAAGAGCTCGCAGTTCCCTTGCAAATATGAGTTAAAGTACACTGAAAATATTTTACCTGGGATTTTAACTTTTTCAGTTGGTCGAGCAGTTGCTTATTTCATTTCACTAACCACTGCTGTGATTGAGGATGTTGACATCTACTAAATGTAGAAAAATAAACAGATGGCCAGACCTAAGAAATGCTTTCCACGAATGTTGCAATCTAGATAACCTGAAGAAAACATGCTAGAGAGAGTGCTTTTCCTCTTTTCTTGTATTCTTTGTAGGTGTAGAACATGACTGCAAAGAGGAACATGAACCAGAGTGAAAATTGCTGAATGATGAGTTAGGGCGATTATCACATGAATGAAGCCAGTGAAAGACAAACTTATGGAACCTCCTGTTAGCTGAGTTTCATTATTTCCTAAGTGAGCCCAGTCTTTGCTATTGCAAAGACCTTTCAACTTTTCCTTGTAGAATCAAGAGCATGTTGTTTTATTACCTTTGTCTTAAAACTGTAACTTAAATGAACTGAAATATTCTCATGCTTTAAAGAGGTTAAACAGTATAGCTTACCTGAATGAATTAGGATTAAGAGGCATCCTGCAATTCAGATATTTTCATGAAAGAGGCAAAACTCACTGACCGCTTGGCCTGAATATCCTGATTCCAAACTTGGAATAGGCCTTGGATGTTAGAAATTGTTGGGCGCTCTTTAAAACATCCAATTAATAATTGAAAACCCCCTGCTTTGGAAGTTGCACAAATGCCCCTTCCTGTAAAGCTGGTCACCTGAAGAGACATTTGCAGATGCGGCTTTAAAAAGTAATGTGACACTTGTTTCACATGATAGACACAGTTGCAAATTGAGATTTTTAGACCATTTGATACCAAATGCTCAGTAGGGATTTGGAAAAAGTACCACGTTATGGACATTTCCCTCTGTTCTCTTTTTCGCATGTGTAGATAGAGTTTCACTGGTTTGTTCAACTTTGAGACATTTTTGCCAGAAGACCTATGGAGAAGTGTCACCCACATTTTGAATTTAGGCTTTTCTCAGATGACAGGTGAAGTGGACTTCGGAAAGTATTTTTTTTTTTTTTTTTTTTTTTTTCCCACCGTTTTGGGAAGTTGATGGCTCTGTTGTTTTCTTTAGGCGTTTTTGGTCGAAGAGAGATGAAGTAATGAGAAGACATCATGGAGGCCCAGTCCCACAGCTCCACGGCCACTGAAAAGAAAAAAGTTGAGAATTCCATAGTGAAGTGCTCCACTCGAGCAGATGTGAGTGAGAAAGCCGTTGCCTCCAGCACCACTTCCAATGGTGAGCAGCACAGGGATTACCAGCAGCCCAGCCTGGAGTCATTTCTGTGTTCTCTGCATTCCTTGTGAATTGAGCGTTTGCACCTGGACCAGTGTTTGTTCTAGGAGAGGCTAAAGAAAGCAAATGGGGTTGGGGGGGGCGGGGCGTGGAATTTAGTAATCTCTATTTTGGCACTCAGTTCACATGTTGACTTCCAAACTTTCTGATTTGAGATGTAAATGTGATAGGTTATTTGTTATCAGAAGTTCCTGTTTAGGTATTTTGGAAATCATCTTGACTAGTCTGGCAAGAGTTCAAAATGCTTTGGGTTGCATGTGGATCATCTATACTACTCGGAATAATTAGTACAAAGACACAAAAGTTGTCTTGTCGAAATTAGTGACAGGACACGAATGTCCCCCCACCCAACTTTAAGGCTTGTTAATGATTGAACCTCAAGGTAATGCTGGTATCTGACAGGCAGGTTTTGTTGTTAGCTTATAAAAATTTAATTTACTCATTTGTGTTCAGACTTAACATAGAGCCACTGTTTCTGTATTCTGTATTTTTAAATTTTAAGCCAAGTGTTGAGAGGCATTTCAGTTCAAGCATGGAGTGTTGAAAATAAATTTCAGAGCCCCCCCTGCCCCGCCCGGTACAAACAGGCTGAATATGTTAATGATATCTTTCACTCCTGTCCCTGCTGTTTCTCGATTGTGGGCCACTAATGCCTTTACTTTTTGTAGATTTCATAGCCATTCCTGGCTTCCCTGAATTTCTCTGCTTTTCCATGGACCTTTAGGAAGAATGAGCTGGCCCTTTCTCCTAGTTCCTGGACACTGCCTATCTGAGTACACTGATTTGTATGAGCCAACCTGCTATTCGTATATTTTCTATATTCCAAGACAGGTGTTACTAGATTGATTTACAAGTTCTTACATACACTTGTAAGAGTCAGAATCTCCTTTGGAAGGTAACCCTGGTCCGGAATGTTAGACTCCAAGGGCAGATACTTCCAAGAAGCCTGGCCACTTCTCTGTGGGCCTCTCCACGCCTGCTGAGGCCTGCGCTTCTCACCTGCACTTCAACAGGTTTCATGAGTGTGCTTTGCCGACTGCATTGGGTATGGAAGGAGCTGGCTCTCTAACTTGTTGGCAAATGACTCCAACTTTAAATTGATCCTTAGGGAGATATGTTTATGTCTAAGTTAAAATAATGAATTTACATATATGTGAAAATACTTCTTCCTTTATTGATGGTGTTTGAAGTCAAGACTGGAGCTTATTTTAATTGAGCCAGAATATTTGCATTTTTCATGCAATAGAAGGCATTTCTCCTAAAAAATATGTTGCCCTGGTTTCTTTTTTCTGGAATTGGTAAAAATTAGGCACATTTATTGTTTTGGAAATAGGATCAATATATGCAGTGTTGGTTATTTGGGAATTTTTGCAGTGATTTTGTAAGAATAAAGGCTTTCGATGTATTTTGCTTCAGGAAACACCAACTTTTGGTGATCTTTATAGTTTGAGTGTACCTGCCTGTGTGTGAGGGCGTGGGTGAGTGTGAGTGTGTAAGGGGTGGGTGTGTGAGGATGTGAGTGTGGGTGAGTGTAGGCACGAGTGTGTAGATGTGCAAGTGTGTGTGGTAGGAATAACTGTGAGCATGCATGTGTGTGAATGTGAACAAGTACATGGCAGGAGATGCTGCTGCGCTTTGCGAAGCCCGTCATGTTTGTGAATCCCAGCTGCACGGCCAGAGTTTCATTCTTATGAAGATGCTGTTGTGTCTGCCACTCCCACACCTGAGGCATATACTCAGGAGGTTTTTCCACTGCAGCTGCATTTGTCTTGAGTTGCTCCTGGACCTCCGGTTTCCCTCGTGATTCTGTTGAGGGTGACTGGGAACAGAACTAACCTGACCAGCCCCACAGCAGCCAGAAAGCCACAAGATAAAACTAGCTAGAGAAGGAGCAGTCATGGTTTACAAATGTTAGTGCTACAGTTTTCAATAATCGCCTGTTTCCTCAACCACACTCCACTGGCTTCTGGCCTTAATCAGCTTGTGCCCTTGATGCCCACATTTTCTCCTAAATGTGTAGGAGCTCTGTCCTGTTTGGGGGCAGACACTCATTGGTCAAACCTGGAGGACACATGCCTAAATGATAGCTAGCCTAGAAGTCTGGCGAACTCTGACCATTTTTTCAGTGTTCCTATTTTTTCTACGAGATTTACGGTTTTATATTTTGGGACAAAAATCAAATAAGAGAAAAATGGAAGTGATGTTTTTGAGCGTGGATGGTAAGCTGACAGGCGGATTCTTGGGAAACTAGACAGGGACAAGAAAAAGAAAGGACAGTAAACTTTTTTCTTTGTGTATGTGACGCTGATAATTACCATGGTCTTTTTTACAGAGTCTTCTAAGTTTTCATCTAACTAGCTCAGAGCCTCTTTACAGTCCCAGGATTATGCTGAGGGGCGTGGATTGCCTGAAGCACGGAGGCCCTATCTTCCAAAACCTGGTCACCTGCTGCCTCTGCACTCAGCCTTGGTCACAGGGACTGGTGTGTGGGCTTTGGACCTGGCCCTGTTTGGGTTCAGAGCTCTAGTGGGGTGCAGGCTTTCCAAGGTGGGGCACTACCTGTGTGCTGGCTGGTGGCTGACATCACCATGGCCCTCCGTCGTTCCATCCATCTGTCTGTTCCTCAGTCCCCCTTCCTATCTTTTCTCTGTTTCTCTACAAACATTTCAGAAATGCTTGGACACCTGCACTGAGGCTATTCGTAGAAAGGAAACAGACTCATGTGGATGCTATAACAGGTAGCACTGATTGCTACTGTTTCCAGGAGATTTCTTGTGCCTTTTTTTACAAAGCTCTGAAATATATCCATTTGTAACTCAACAATTAAAAATGAGTTCAGTTTCAAAAACCAAATGAATATGATACCTGCATTTTCTCTCCCATCTAACATTTTATGATTAAAGTCAAACAAATGAAGAAAAAAGTTTTGTTACTGGCTGAGTTATTGGTGAGGTTGCTTTAATTAACTTTTCCAGCCATTCTGTGGTGCAATTTGTTCTTGATTGTGAGCTTCCCAGCCAAACCACTTGCATTCCACTGCATGTCCTTACAGATCTGTTTTCATACTTTCTCAGCGGAGTATCTGCTCCTGGAATAACATTTGTATAGTGTTTTGTTTAAACATACAGAGACCCACAACCAAAAAGTATAGTTCAGAAAACCTGAACAGCTTTTTAAAGAGGCATTTACCACCTAACACTGAAATTTAAAATAATGCAAGTGAAAAACTGTGTTCTAGATCTTGTATAACAAAAAGAAGCAAGGCAAATTTGATTTTTGTAACATTTAAGAACCTATATCAACATATAAAGCCTTTAGTAATCTTTATGCGGGAAGTACAGTGTACCCACAGTTTCACGTGCCCATAGTTTGATTTTTAACTTTAAGTGTTATATTTGAAGTGTAAATGACAAAGGAGATGACATTTAGTTTTCTGAATTATTTAAGTGCAGTTGTGATTTGTGATCATTTTTGGCATTCACACGGTGGCTTTCCCATAGAAAGTCTGCATGCGGATGGTAGGTGTAATTGTTGACTTTAAAATGTCCAAGTCCGTTAATCTGTGAAGACTGTAAGTAAAATACCTTAATAATCCCTTTTTGGTATAGATTCATTACTTCATAAGCTACATGCTGTGTTTTCTAAATAAGAAGAGTTTTTTAATCTTAATCTTCCAATGTTCTACATGTTCTCATTCTCTTATAAAATTATTTTCAATGATTTGTAAATACTGAACTTCTCAATTTGAAGTGTTTTGCCTCATTTTTGGCTCATAATTTTGTTTTAAAGGAGTAATTCGATAGTTCCTATTAATCTACAACTCTGCTTTTAAAAACGAAACTAATGATAAACATGTGTAGGCTGTGGTCTTGGGGATCTTTTATCAGATCTGATAGTTATTGGGAACATACTTTAAAGTGATAAAAAGCAGAAATTATTATACTAATGCTGATGCAATGTGAAACCTAAGTTGATAGATTAATGATGTAAAGGAAGTTCCTTGTTCGCTTTGATTCTTTCTAAAAGAAGAATTTGGTTCTTCGCTTAAAAAATTATTTTCTTCAAGGTTGGTAAGGGGAAAGTGCTATGGTCTGCAAATTCCTAAGGAGATTTTTTTTTTTTTCTTTAACTTTTGGTTACTTCCTGGCCTTGCAATTTGCTTTTACACTGTCCATTGCGTGGGTGTTATTAGGTTGGTGCAAAGGTAATTGTGGTTTTTGCCTTTAAAAGTAATGACAAAAACCGCAGTTACTTTTGCACCAACCAATAATTGTCATGTCTGATGGTCTTTCTAGCTGAGAGTCAGATGGCTTTAAGTTTTGTTGGGCGTTTGGAATTCATCTGCTGTTCTTTACCATGAATTCTCGTCTCCTTGACTTTTTTATGGTAAGAGTCTATGTGCCCAGTTCTGCTCTGAAATGGACAGGTGGTTCACACCACAAAGACCATAGGTTGTGAGTTTTTCGTTTCCTGTTTCTGGAAAGGTCCAGCCCTTTTCCTTTGCCACATCCCATTTCCTGGCACGTGGCAGATAAGTGGAAAGGATGTTCAGATAAAATGGATTTCAGATTATAGGATGTTCATTTGCACACATAGGTTTGGGGATCTAAAAGCTTGGTTTGAGTTCTGGTAGCATGAAGGTCTAGCCATGTGAGTGTAGGCAGATTAACTTTTCAGCGTTCCAATTTTCTTAACAGTTTAGCAAGATAATAGTAAGACCTACTTCACAGCTGCCATGTCATAAACATACAGAAAG
Source organism: Saimiri boliviensis (assembly GCF_048565385.1). Classification (NCBI taxonomy): domain Eukaryota; kingdom Metazoa; phylum Chordata; class Mammalia; order Primates; family Cebidae; genus Saimiri; species Saimiri boliviensis. The sequence continues at coordinate 114,285,460 of NC_133458.1, forward strand.
GGCTTGGCAAACGTTAGCCATTGCTATTAGGACAAAGCATGCTGGTGAGTTAAACATTGAGAATCCAAAACAAAAAGATTGTGTTTTCTTGAACGTACACATAGGTTTTCAAATTTATAGAAATATGTTTGGCAAAACTAATGGTGAATTTGCTGGGCTCAGATGTCTGAAAAATAGTTCAAGATGTTTCCCAAATCCCAAATGTGGCCAAGTTTGCACATCTTAACGAAGGCTGGACTAAAAAAACCAAAATTTCCGTAAACTTCCTTCTAAATGCCTTCTTAAATTGGAAAATAGTAAAGATAATTTTTGGGAAAATTTATTTTGGTTTCCTCAACCTTAAAAGCTAGTGTTATACTGATTTTATGCTATTGCATTAGAAACAGCATATATACATCCTTTTTCTTGCTTCTTGTCCTGGGATGAACTGGTGGTTTGTGCTGTATTCGAATTAGATTTTATTTTTTATAGAGAGTTTTTATGTTTATAAACCAACTAACTGATGACAAACATTCTGATTCTAATAAGAGCCCCGACTCTCTCGAGCTCCAAACTCACATGTCCTGACCTCTGGTTACCGCTGTGTTCTTTATTTTGGCTAAGTGTATCACCTTTCCTGTGGTCAGCCAGGCTTGAAACCGCACCATCACCTTTGACCCCTCCTTCTCTCCTGCTTCCATGTCCTACCGGTTTTGAGGTTCTGTTAGATTTTCCTCTGTAATTACTCACTTGTGTGTCTCTTCAGGGCAACCTACTATACTGTGTGGCCAAAACCCTCACACCTCATGCTTAGATGATTAAAATGACCTTCTGTCTAATCACCTTGCCTTCCGTCTCCACTCTTGTCAGGCATGGGACTTGCTCATACTAAATCAGGCTTATGACAGTCTGCTTATGCCACACCCTTGCTCTAAAAGCTCCAGTGACTCCCAGCTACTTGTAGAATAAAGCTCGAAGTCTTTGACTTAACATTTAGATAGCTTCTAAAATCTGGCCCCAGTCTGACATTCCAGTCTGATATGCTCAGTAGTAGATGCGCCACTGTCCCTCCCATAACCTGTGCTTTCGCTAAATGCAAGAGCTCTTGGCCTTTTGTCCATGGGTCCCTCCATAGACGTGTTTCGCTAACACCAGTGCATGTTCAGATTCTCAAATGTCCCCAGTCTCTTTCTGTCCTCAGGAGGTCTTGTGCCCTTTGGGGAACTAGCTGAAAACACTAGATTTATTTTTTTTTTCATTTTTAAAATTATTATTTTAATTAAGGCCTCATGTTTTAGAGAGGTTTTAGGTTCACAAAAAAATTGAGGAGAAGAAACAGCGAGTTCTCTTATCTCCCATCATATATACTTTCCCCTATTATTAATATCTTACATTGGTGTGGTACATTTGTTACAACTGATGAACCAGTATTGATGCCCTGTTATTAACTACAGTCCATCATTTACATTGGGATTCACTCTGTAATACGGTTCTACGGGTTTTGGCAAATGCATGTCACATACCCACCACTGCAGTATCCTACAGAATATGTTCAATGCTTTTAAGATCCCTCATGCTTCACCAGTTTATCTCATACCTTCCATAGCACACAAGTTTTACATTTTAGTTAAACTTCTTGAGAGTAGCACCTGGTTTTTCTACCTTACCCCCTCCCTGCTCACATTCGACCTCAGCAGATACTGAATAAGCCTGCACATTACAGCACTTTGAGACAGGAGGGGAGGGGGCATGTGTAACACAGCAGTAGTGTTGTGCAGCTAGAAGCCAGGGTTTGAGCCCTATCCCTACCACGTAATTGCTGTGTGACCATGGGCTAAGTACTTAACCTCTCTGACTCTGGCACAGAGAGTGCCCAAACATGTTAGCTATTGTTAGTAATAGACTCTTCTGGGTGTAGTTTGCCAGGATTAAATTTAGTGATGCATTTCATCTCACTTCTTTCAGCACAACATCATTTATTAGTATTCTCTGAATGGTTCAGCCTTAATATGATTGAGAGAATTAGAAGGATTGGCTAATAGGAAATCCTTAAATGAGGTTGGTTGTCAGGTTCTAGCTTAACAGGCTAGAGTTAGGGAAAAATATCTTAAATCACTGGTCCTGAAATTGGCACAAGTTGGGATTTTATGAATCCAGTGCTTTTAGGGTCTGCTTCTCATTCATAAATATTCGCTGAAATTATCAAATGAAATCAGTAATTTTGTCCTAAGATGTTTCCTTAAGGGCCAGACTCTTTTTCTTTTGGATATAACTATTGGATTTCTCTTCAAAAAGAATAATTCCTGGGATAAATAAATATCAGATAAATCAGGAATAAATATCACTTCCATTTTTCAAATTTAAGAGTAAAAAGTCACAGCATGATATTTTGCTTGGATGGGATGTTTCTGGGTTGCCTTTGATTACTTGTGATCATGGGGTGTGGGTATTTCAAATTTCCAGAAACAAGCTGCTCAGAATCAGGAACAACCACTAAATAGTGGATGCTTAAGGGGCAAAGCGGTGATTATGGGAGAAAAATCTCCCTCTGGAGAGGTAGTTAGTGGCCTCCCACCACCTCCTGTTCTGACCCCCCAGAATCGGGAGGACTTGCCTTTCCAGGCAGCTTTGGGGAGACTGGGTGATGGTAAAAGCAAAAAATTCCATTATCTTGTTTACGTTTCCAAATATGTCTGCTCTAGTTTATTATTTGGTAAAATTTGCATACAGTAAAATTCACTCTTTGCGGTGTGCAGTTCTATGAGGTTTGAAAATCCATAAGTTCACACAGCTACCACCGCCGTTGCCCTGTCCTAGCACCTCCCCCAAATTTTGACCACTACTTGTGCTTTAAACAGCTCAACTCAGTAACGCATATGTTATGAGTCCCCAGTGATGATAGAAAGCATGGGCATTTCAGAAGCTGCTTGATGCTGTCTTTATTTTACATTTTAGGAAAACCCATGTTTCTTTTAGGTCCTGTTAGCAAAACTTAGTGTTAGTTCTTTTTTCTTTTTTTCTTCTATTTAGGTATCTTGTGTTGAATCTGTAGTAGAACAAAAATCTTTTTGAAAACTGTTCAGAAATCTACAACCTACAGCATCTGCTATTTTGAATCTTTTTTTTTTTTTTTTTTAAAGCATCCAGTGAATGTACATTTTAGGCCAATTTAAAATTCCATTTTATGTTTAAAACTACAAGACAGCCATATTAATAAGGGCTTTTCATTATTGTTTTTGTTACTTTAAATTAATTGCATGAGAAAATTAGAATCTGAACACTTAATGCAGCTATAACCTAGAGGGAAAATATCAAATGCTTTTCTACTTTTTTCCTTCTTTCTGTCTTTTTTTTTTTTTGAAGCATCTTTCCCCTTTCTCCTTTACTTATATAGATTGGACTTTGTCTCAGGTAGACGGAATTTTTATGTTAAAGTTATTCCTAGTACAAATTAGGCTGTTTTTTTTTTTTTTTTTTTTTTTTTTTTTCTTGCTTGCTCTTTTTCCCGTTCTTCGACTCTTTCCTCTTACTGGTCTCTTTCTTCTTTCCTTTTCTTTTTTTTTCTTCTTTAGTTGTAGAAAGTTGAGTTCCATCCCAATTATTAAATCTTAGGAGACCATTCCCACATGGTTCCGTAAATGGTAGCTTCGTCCCGCATTCTTTCATCTCTTTCCCTGCTCTCTGGCTTGACAGTTGAAAAGGTCTGACTGTGCCACACAATGGTTTGATTGGTTTCTCTGGGGGAGACTTTTCCCTGCCTCATCATTCGCCAGGCAGGTGGACCAGAAAGTCTCTTGATTCTTTTGTTGCCTCTCAAAGTCCGAGGTCTTTGACTGAATAAATCTGCCGTCATGGGATAATTTGCTAAAAGGAGACTGAAAGATGTGAGAGAAAAGCCTCACTACTTGGGTGCTGCATTAATGAAATAACGGGGCCTTGGAGTTTGCAATTGAAAAATCACCAGGAATGCAATGGGTGGAGACGGGCTTCTTTTATTTCCCATAATAAACTTTTAGTTCTATCATTTAAAGCATGCCTGTCCCTTTGCCGGCCTGCAGGCCCCAGTGTGTTTGCATTTGTACCCATGTTTAAGGGTTTCGGGGGACAGCCCTGCCCGGCTGAAAGCCGTTTGGGTGCTATGTCTAGTTAGTCATTAGATTATTACTAGTGGATGGAAAGAATTCCATATGACAGAACTAAGGTTGAGTTAACACAGGACGAAAAGTAATTTACAGATAGGCTGTCCCCAGCCATCTTTGTAGCCCCTGATAAGGTTTCATTTCAGAATGGATAGGCGACATTTCCACTTACGGGCCCATTCTGCGACACCTGTGATAACAGCTTCTGGATCCTAATTGAAATTGGTTTCAAAATGGATTTTCACTTTTCTCTGTCTGTGGAAAATATTGAATGGACTCAGAGCTGCCACAGAGAACCCCAGACCTTGGAAAATGGAGCGGGAAGCTAGGATCATCTTTCATAACAGTGTCGATGATGTGACACTTTTGTTATCTGTCTTATTAATGAAATCATTGATCACCTGATGAGGGAGATAATAAACTACATTTCACCACTGGTCACGAAGCTCAATTAGACTGCTATTACAAATAAGGAGGGTGAGTAAACAGACAACCATGGAGCAAATGTAGGAAAGGTCAATTAAAACTTTTCATTCCCAAAGTGACCATTTCAGAGGAGAAGACGCTGAGTGACTGCAGTGCAAGCATTTTGAAATTGTAGTGGTCAACGTGATATTAAAGGACTTTCTTCTTAGCCAATGTGGAGTAACTGGCAGTTTTATTAAGTAAAATTTTATTTCTCAAATATTACTTGTTTCATTAAGTAAAACTCAGAAGTAGAAGGGGAAGTTCTGCATTGTTTAAGTGTGTCGTAATGCGGGAAATGGGAGAAAAAAATCCACAGATTCTTTCCCTCCCCACATGGTGAGAGGATTTGGGGCCTGCCCCGGGTTGGTATGTTGGGTAGAAAAGAACAAACTGAAAAGCTCTTAACCTAAGTTCTTTGAAAGAAAAGTAGCTTATCATCCCTTCCTCTCTTAAAGTGCTTTCGGAATCCTAGGAAGATGGGATGGGAATTAGGTTTGGATTTAATGAGGTGGCTCTATTGTTTGGCGTTGGGCTGCTCTGGAATGCGCTCTGTGTTCCTCTTGAAGGAAGGGAAGAGATGCTGATGACCTCTCATGTTTCACGGTGAATTGTATTCCTAGGTGTTTCTCCATTCTGTGTGCCAGCAAGGATCAATCCATCCCATCTGAGCTTGAAAGAGGAGCTGTGATCAAAGGCGCTAATGATGTCACTGATCTCTGGTGATTGATTAGGAGCAGAAGTTCTGGAGAACTCGACCTTTCCTTATAATTTCAAATTCATTAGTGTCTATTAGGGTTGCTAGCTCTCAATCTGCAAAATTACAAAAACGAATTGTACAGAAAAATAATTGTTTTTCTTCTTGATCTGTGATTATTTTTAAGTTTATTGGAACCATAGTTACATTTTATAAGTAACCTTTCCCTTTTAAATATATTGCAAAGAAACAGAGTTCTATATAAATTGGGTTAAATAATTGGAATTCGACATATAAATTGGGACAAATATTCGGGAGTGAAGATATTTACATTGTTTCCAAAGCAGTTTAATAATATACAGATAATTACATGTTCAATAATCCTAAAATATATTTAAATGTTTTATTAACTTGGAAATTCACGTGTTTCTTATGCAGATCTTAAAATCCTTTGAGTTATTTTTGTGGAATTACCTAACATTTTCCCCTTGCCATTCAAGAGGAAGAGTCATTTCTTCGTGAATATTTATCTTTAAAAATAAAAACAAATGCGTTTCATGCCAAAAGATGACAATCTTACAATCGGTAGAGATACAACTTGAAAAAAAAGCAAGAGAGAGGGAGCGAGATATCTCTTTCTAGAGCTGCTCATGACTGTGACCATTGGAATACATCCCCCTAGAGTAGGGATTAATTGCAAAAGCATTGGGAAAAAAAAAACCGTTTTGAAAGGCACCGCAGCTCAAGAAAGAAAAGCTGAATGGAAAATGGAGAATGTAAATGATTATTAAGGTTACCATTGCGTTGCTGGTTTGCTGTTGGTTTTCAGGGGCTCTTGCTTAGTGCTTGCTTATGGTTAATTCCTTTCACAGCAAATTCATTTTGAGGACTGCTCTGAGCAGAACAGATAAATGTGTTTATGGTCAAGGATGAGTATAATAAAGAGAAGAGATGGTACAAATGAACCTTTGGGAGGAGACGGTGTGGCAATTATGAATATGAGACTTTAATTAACATCAGACTCCCCTTTCATGGAATATTTTTTGTTTTAGTGGCAATGATAAGAAAAATAATCCAAGACCCTTACCTTTCACCAAAAGAGAACTTCTAGAAAGATAAAACAATGGCACGGTTGAAATAATGGAACTTCCATCAATGTAAATGTTTTCTAGTAAAACATGAAGCGAATATTCAGTTGAAGGTTTCTTCCAAGCAGTTAAAAACCAGAAAACATACAGTGGTCCATTTCACATTAAGTTCAAATCCAATCTTTCCTAAAATACTAATGTTTCTAGGCTTGTTTTCAAATCCTGGCAAGTTTCGGAGCAGTAGAAAAGTTCCTTTCCTATAAACGTTGAGAGCAGTTTCTGTGCAGGCTGACTGTTTTATAAATAGAGTTTACTTAGCAAAAACCATATGTATGCCCAGTGAAATAATCTCACATTTATTTACGTTTTGATTTATAGAAAACATGTGCCCCCTGACAAAGCCTTTCGGCTCTTTTCCGCAATTAAAATGAATCATGCTTAAAAAAATAGCTACCATCTTAATGGGAAACTTTTTCACATAAATTCAAAGCACTTTCTTTGATCGGTTTCACACAAGATTAGAATATTTTTATACATCAGTTTGGCCCAAAACACTGAGTCACTCAGGGAAAAAAAGATGCTTGTAAATCTATCAGTTGTCTGTCTACATGTATATTCACACACGCACATATCAGCATACATGTTGGTTGACTATTGGGGAATCCAAGGATTAAACAGGCTTGTGCAGTGTTAGAGCAGAAACATTTCTGCTGTTGCTTGTTCTTGTCAGTGATAACTGACTAGTGTTGGTTTAGACAAGGTAGTGGTGGTTTTTCTAGACTGAAGGGGAAACATGGTCCTGCATGTACCTATTGCTGGGCCTTTATCTGGATATCTGCAAAGTATCTCTGCCTTGATTCTCTTCAACAACAAATTGTAAGGAGACAGAGGGATAAGAAGACAATTTGCAAATCTCTTGTCACTCCCTTTTTCTTCTTGAAAAAAAAAAAGATTTTATTTTTAAAAAGCATGTTTTATTTTTGTTTACTACTTTTTCAAAAAGTTCAGAGTTGTTAGTGAGGTGTAGAAGATAAAAACTGTTTCTTAATAAAGAAGTGATAGTATTAGTTGGGACCAGGCTACAAAATAATACTGCTGAGTCACTATTCCAGACTAGATCTGTGTATTCAGACTACTCTGGGGGAGGGTAGGTTGATGGTGGGGAGAAAATGAGTTTTTACCAAATATAGAAACCTTATAATACTTGGGTATACTAATAATACGAGTACAGGTCTTACAGATAAATGCTAGTGTGACTTTGTACCTTATTTTAACTTGGGGGGACTTTCATTTTTGAATAGAAGTGAGGGATTATATGTGCTTTAAAAAAAGAGGCCAGACGCAGTAGCTCACGCCTGTAATCCCAGCACTTTGGGAGGTCAAGGTGGGCGGATCACCTGAGGTCAGGAGTTTGAAACCAGCCTGGCCAACATGGTGAAACCCTGTCTCTACTAAAAATACAAAAATTAGCTTGGCATGGTGGCGCATGCCTGCAATCCCAGCTACTCTGGAGGCCGAGGCGGGAGAAACGCTTGAACCTGGGAGGTGGAGGTTGCAGTGAGCTGAGAGCGTGCCATTGCACTCCAGCCTGGGCGACAAGAATGAAACTCGGTCTCACAGACACACACAAAAAAAGAGTAAAGTTTTTATAGAAATTCTCTCTTGTTAAGATACTCACAGTTTTCTAGCCTTAGGAAGGCGTAGCTCATGCCTCCATAAACAAATACCATTGACCACACTGGCAAATACTTGAAGCCCAATATGAGATCTAAGGGAAGCGAACCATCTTTGACAGCAGGAGTCTTCACCAGCAGTCCCAGAACCCTTGACCTTGACGGAGAGGTGTCTGAGAATGGGTGAACCCTTTGGCATTATTTTACACAGCACTTTATGGAAATGGGCCTGTGCTCATTTTTTATTTTTTATTTTTCCAGATTCTTAAAGAGATGTATGACCCAGCATTTGCCAGAGGCTCTCCTCTACAGGGAGTATTTGGAGATCTTTCTCTTGGAAAATTTTGGTTGAATGATTAGAATTCTCTTTGGAGGAATGATTATCTATAAGAGAGCCTTTTATTGATTAGGAAATGTGGAACTGAGTCTTTCTCATGTACAATATCCTGTGATCACGTAGTTGTAACCTAGATAACTTTGTAGTTGATTGCATATTAAGAATTCAAAAGATTCTGTCTGCACATCATTTTATCTATGAAAATAAAGGACTTGGGTCATGTGATTTAAAGAGCTCTCTTCCTCTTCGTTCTTGGTATTCAAGTTTCTATGACATGGACTCCAAGTTCCACAGGAATTTTGCAGAATGTAAAATGAAAGGAAAGAGGTCCCATAAATAAGGGGAGCTGGACAAGAATGAGTTAATATGATCTAAGCTTAGAACAGGCAATTCAGAATTCCTCTTTAATTAAACTGTGTACATCACACACATGGGTCCATCTTGGGTTAAATGCCACTGAAGATTTTGTTTACACCAAATGTGCCATCACATTGTTGAGTCAGATACTATTCTAGAGACAGGGCATGGTGGCTCACCCTGTAATCCCAGCACTTTGGGAGGCCAAGGAAGGAGGATTGTTTGAGTCCAAGTGTTTGAGACCAGCATTGGCAACACAGCAAGACCCTGTCTCTCCAAAAAAAAAAATTATTAAAAAATTAGCTGGGCATGGTGGCATGTGCCTGCAGTCCCAGCTGCTTGGGAGGCTGAGGTGGGAGGATTGCTTGAACCAGAAGATCAAGGCTGCTGTGAGATATGATCGTACCATTGTACGCCAGCCTGGGCAGCAGAGTAAGACCCTGTCTTTATTTTTTAAAAAATTGCAGGTATTTTGAAGGATAATCTGCAGATAACAATTTCAGGTACAAATCCAGGGAAATTTTTGCCCAATGTTGGCTGAATTGCTGATAATTACAATTAGCTGCCACAACAGCAGTTGATCCTTTGAGGTCTGAAATATATGTTTTCTTGATTTAGACCTGGTATCATCCATTACCTACTGGGTTTCCTATACTCATCTTCCTGGAAGAAGACGTGTGTGGCAGCCAGAAGGAACACTGTGGACTCTTGTGACTAACTCCTCCCAGATCATGGCCCTCTTTCAAACTTCTTGAACACCCTCATAGAGTGCTTTGCATAGTTTTCTGTTTGGCATCTGGTTTTATGTAGTTATATTTCATCATGGCTTCACTTAGAGCTTTTGCAAATTTCTTTGATGCTAATTTAGTTGCATTAAACTTTTTGGAGTGGAAAAAAGAAACAAAACCAAGAGTACAATAAACTTTGATTACCAGTCCCCTAAACACTGAATCTCTCAAGTAACCCATATTTGTAATTTATTCTTACAGAATGGAATTTACAGGCGGGAGCTGGGAGTGTTGTTATTGAAAAGTTAGGCAGCAGCTTTCAGATACAGCAGAAGCAAGGGTGCTAGCCTTCATATGAACACTTGGAGAAGATGCTGCTTCATCTAACAAAGATTAGATGGTTTATTTTATGGAAATTATTAAAATGTATAATGCATGTTGGAAAGAGTTCCAGTAAAAATGGAGCCTAAAGGAGCCCTAGAAATGCAGGATGCCTCTAGAACTTCACCAGTCTACGTAGCCTACTCACTCCAGCCTGAGACCTACTATTCCCTGCTCTCCTCTGTCTTAAATGTGTTTGTATTTTTATTTTTATCTATCTATTTATTTTTTGAGACAGTGTCTCCCTCTGTTGCCCAGCCTGAAGTGCAGTGGCGTGGTCTCAGCCTACTGCAAACTCTGCCTCCCAGGTTCAAGTGATTCTCCTCCCTCAACCGCCTCAGTATCTGGGACTATAGGTGTGCACCACTATGCCTGGCTAATTTTTGTATTTTTTAGTAGAGACAAGATTTCGCCATGTTGGCCAGGCTTGTCTCCAACTCCTGACCTTATGTGATCTACCCACCTTGGCCTCCCAAAGTGCGGTGATTACAGGCTTGAGCCTCTGTGCTCGGCTGTGTTTTTATTTTTATGAAATGAATACTTGCTCATTGGGAAATTCAGAAATGCATAAAAGAAGAACACAAACATGGCCTAGACTCTCACCACTTGGAAAATAAAGGTTAACACTTAGGTATATTTGTAGTCTTTCTCTCTGTTTCAGTAACGTATGCCAGGATCACTTTCTGTGGCATGAACCACTCTTCTCCAGCTTGGCTTTAATGGCTATGAATTTACTCAATCCCCCATTATTGGACATGCACATTTTTTTTCAATTGTAAATAATGATGTGATGAAAATCCTTCCAAACAAATCTGTGTGCTTTGACTGCATCTTATTCAATTAGCTCCAAGAAACATAGCAACTTAGAGTTCCATCAGCTGTTTATGTGAGTGCTCATTTTCAGAAACACGTATCAACATAAGTGAAATATTTTAAAAGAAGATAGGATAGGCAAAAACCTTACCTTGCTTTTTAAGCCTTTTGGTTGAAATGTAATACACATAAAAAAGTCCCATAGCATAAGTGAGCAGCTTGATGAATTTTCCCAAAATGAACACACCATGTGAACAGAGCCCAGATCAAGAAAGAAACACTTGCTCTGTTTATCCACGCTACCGCTGATGGGCATTTGGGTGGCTTCCAGGCTCTGGCTGTGAGGAACACTGGCTGTCAGGTAGCTGTCTTTTGGTGGATCTGAGTACACATTTCTGTGGGCATAAACCTAGGAGCGGAATTTTTGTCTCCTAGGGTGTGCATATATTAGCTTTAGTAGATACTGTCTAATACTCTCCCCAAGGGGCTGTACAGACTTGTTTCTCATTCTGGCCAACACTTGGTATTTTCAGTATTTTTCATTGTAGCTCTTCTTTGGGTTATGCAGGGGTATCCAGCTGTGGTTTTAATTTGTCTCTGATGACTGAGGGACTCAAGTATCTTTTTAAGATATTTCTTGGCTGTTTAGATATCTTCTTTTGTGACGTGTCCGTTGAAGTCTCTTTAAAAAAAATGTAGTTCTTTGGAGGTGGATAATTGTTTACTAGTTTTTCTTTCACTGATGTGAAGTAACACCTGTATTGGGTACTGCCTTAATATGTAGTTTAAGTTCGTTTTCTGTAAAACTTTATTCTATGATCAGTCTGTCTATTCTTTTGTTGTACCATACTCTTTCAGATGTTATACATAGAGTACATTTTATCTGATAGGGCTCATTTTCTCTTGTTATTCTTCCTTTTCCAATGTCTCTTGGCTTCTGTTGGATATTTTCTTCTAGCTGAATTTGAGTTACACCTTTGTAGAATGATGTTACTTATGAATTCCTATGTATGAAATAAAGGTATGAAAACATACATGATATAATCAGTTCTGCAGTAGTGATTACCTCTGGGGAGAGCGGAAAGGGAACAAGACGGAGAAGCTTCAGCTGTATCTGTATCGTCTTCCTTAAAGAGAAGAGGGGTTTTTTAAATGTTTATTTATTTTTATATCTGAGATGGAGTCTTGCTCTTTCGCTCAGGGAGTGCAGTGGTGCAATCTTGGCTTACTGCAACCTCTGCCTCTCAAGTTCAAGCAATACTCCTGCCTCAGCCTCCCGAGTAGCTGGGACTACAGGTGTGCGCCACCATGCCCAGCTAATTTTTGTATTTTTAGTAGAGACAGGGTTTCACCATGTTGGCCGGGATGGTCTCGATCTCTTGACCTCGTGATCAGCCCGCCTCAGCTTCCCAAAATGCTGGGATTACAGGCGTGAGCCACCATACCTGGCCAAGAGAAGAGGTTTTAAGCAGATAATAACAAAATATTAATGTGTGTTAAACCTGGGTGGTGGATGCCTAGATGTTGCTTATGTTATACTCTAAATATGTCACAATTAAAAGTGTTCCTTTAGAGGTTTTTTTTTTTTTTTTGAGATGGATTCTCACTCTGTCGCCCAGGCTGGGGTGCAGTGGCACAATCTTGGCTCACTGCAACCTCCACCTCCTGGGTTCAAGCAATTCTCCTGTGTCAGCTTCCTGAGTAGCTGGGACTAGAGGAGTACAGCATCACGCCCAGCGAATTTTTTATTTTTAGTAGAGATGGGGTTTTACCATATTGTTCAGGCTGGTCTTGCACTCCTGACCTCAGGTGATCCACCAGCCTTGGCCTCCCAAAGTGCTGAGATGGCAGGCATGAGCCACTGTGCCCAACCCCTTTAGAATTTTGTCTGGCATGGAATTAAGCTAACGTATCAGGCTTTATTGTAATTATATTGGCTGTGGGAAGCAGTCTTGGTTGTTTTTCTGTCACATTCTCATAAGGTTACTCTCTTCCCAGGCATACATCAAAGCCACACAAATGCATACTTGCTTTGGCGTTCATATTTTGCATTCATCTTTAGAAGTGTTTAAAAATATCTGTCACTTACAAGAAAATATGTAGGCAATAACAGCTGGCAAGACCTAACAGGTGTTTGCTGTATTTTCACCTTTTATACTTTAACATATTCTGGAAGCAATTTAGTTTTACTTTTGTCTCATCTGTCTTGAATGGAAAGTTGCAGGTACACTGATGAGTACTTTGGTTAATGTAAACATCTCTTCTGTTGGCTCAGGAAAAGTACGATTTTCCAGCTTCTTTACATTGGGCTGAATGCTTATTAAGTCATACCAGCTGCCCTCTCCATTCTTTGAGAGTGGGGTTTGTTGTTGGGTGACTTTTCCTGAAATCTTTCATTGCCAGGGTCAAGGATTAGGAGTGGGTTGAGGCTGTTTGTTATTTGTTTGTTGTTGCTGGGAGTTACTTCATCGTGGTGGAAAATGCCAAAGGAATATTGGAGCTCTTATCTTTGACCTTAAGTTACCCTAACTTTAGGGTAGCCTTAGTCAACTAATGACTTAGGGGTGCCAGATTTTAGATGATGCTGGTTGTGGCCAAATCAAAGAGAAGGTATGTGAAGGATGTGGTCTCAGTTCTGTACGTGATAATGTTGCTATGATGCTTATTGGGGTAGATTCTTATAAAAAGAATCACAAACACCTTTAAGAATGCCACATAGCAGGCTGTACATCCCTTTGAAGATAAGAAGTGTTGCCATCTGTGGTGTAATTCCAGTAGTTTCTTAAGCCTCAACTTCATGCACTTGAAAG